>NC_138775.1:281711636-281849136 GCF_965119305.1 Pelophylax lessonae | reverse complement strand
GGGGGAACATGACTGCCAATTTGTTGTTTACTAGTGTTCTCTCCTCTTTGTAGGCTCATGTTACTCCCTTCTACAACCTCAGAACCAACATCAGAATCAAGTAAAGTCTGTGCCTCATCAAGGAGAAGGAGGCTGACGCTGTGTTCAAATAGCTCAGCTGACTCCTCCATGCATGATGCTGGGGCTATGGCAGGAGTAGCTGTGGACAAGGAGGCAGAATAGGCCACTCTGGCAGATGCAGTGGACTGTGCACTAGTCTCTGCTTGGGTGACGGAGGAGGAGGATGGTTTAGTAAGCCAGTCCACCACCTCCTCAGCATGATGTGGCTGGATAGCATAGGCACCATCACTAAACAGAGGAAATGATGCCCTGCCTCTTGGATTAACTTTAATCAATAGAAAGTGGTGTTTGGTGCAATTTAACTTGATGATTCACTACTCAGACACACTCCACTGACACACTGTAATTTACTGCAGTAAAAGTGCACTAACACACTTCAATATACTTCAGTAAAAGTGTACTAACGCACTTCAATATACTGCAGTAAAAGTACCCTGATGCACTTCAGTATACTGCAGTAAAAGTGCACTAACACACTTCAATATATTGTAGTAAAAGTGCTCTGACACTTCAGTATACTGCAGTAAAAGTCCACCAACGCACTTCAATATACTGCAGTAAAAGTGAAGGCACTTCAATATACTGCAGTAAAAGTGCACAAACGCACTGCAATATACTGCAGTAAAAGTGCTCTAACGCACTTCAATATACTGCAGAAAAAAAGTGCCCTGACACTCAACACTGACAAACTTCAATATACTGCAGTAAACCTGTCCTGACACACTAAACTGATACACTTCAATATTCTGCAGTAAACCTGTCCTGACACACTAAACTGACATTAAAGTAAAAAAGGAAGATCGCACTACACTCATGCTGCACTATCACTATATTCACACTACACTGACACTCTAGACACAATAAAATCACAATAGCAAACTATAGCACACTAAATTGTTAGTGGCAATGAACAAAGCGCGTTCTATCTATCTATCACCACTCCAATATCACACTGCAAATGGCTGCTCTGGGAAATAAATCTTTTATAGTGTGGGGTGGATCTATGAGCAATGAGCCATGATTGGACACAATCTATCTCCAATCATGGCTCTGACAGTGTTCTGTGCCCTGATTGGGCAAAGCTTTCAAAGTCTCAGGCAATCAGGGCTTCCAAAGCACTGTGTGGTGCGCAGTGCATTGTGAGGTGTTGGGCAGGCCTAACAAATGGTCAAACGCCCCGACGATTTGGGTGTTCACCAAACACTATTATCTACATTGTCTACATTCTCAGGTTTACTTATTTGTATATAATTATTTAAAAAACTCTGGAAATTTGAGAGATAAGTTGTGTCCCCATATTTTAAGTGTTTTTTATGTGCAGCGCTGGCTGATTTAGGTATTATTTGGTAAAATATTTACAGAAGTAAATAGTGTGAACCGGAACTCAATGTATCAGTTTTAGTATCGGAGAATTTGTACAAGTACTCGTGCAAGTGCTTAGTATTGGCACAGTTACCGATACTGGTATCAGTGCAGTGCTACTATTTACTGCAATCCGTGACAAACTTTTGGTATCATTTACCACTAACCAGTTGGAAGTTTCCTTTTTGATACTAAAATTAGAACTATAAGCAAAACTTTTTTTTTTTTTTTAATTTTGAATAGAGTAAGGGAGGTTTATAACCCCTATAAGATTTATTTCTGCCCCCTTTGGCCCATTGGGGAGATTTATCTTCACTTCTGGTTCAATAGCCAAAACAGGAAGCGAGAGGAAATCCCTGCAATATAAGGGAATCTCCAGAACTAGTGTCCCCATCGGAAGCTTTCCCATCTATTACTTCACTGGGGACAACCTAAAATTCTGGATTTTCTTTTACTTTCACTTTTATATGATAATAATAAACTGGACAAATAGAGAGGGGGAATCTCCTTAATGGGGGCACAGACGGCAGTAAACATTTACAGGTGTTCTAATCTATCTTCCATCCAAAACTGAAAATAAAGGTTTTGCCTTAGGCTGGACATACATGTTCATTCTGTTTGTACAATTTTCCTTTAGATTTACCAAAAACCATATAACATAAGGTCAAAACTAAACAACTTTCAATTGTATGCAATTAGGCAGGCCCTTGCACTACATATGGCGCTTTTCCACTACATGGTACGGCTCAGTATGGCTCGCTTAAACAGTACCACCTTGGTAGGGGTTTCAAGCGGGCCGTACCGCTACCATATCCCACAATCCTTTGCATGCAGCCTTGATTGTTTTTCACTACTAGCCATTGATTGGTCATAGAATCATTGTAATCACACCCACTTACTACTTTAGTGGAAAAGCAAACCAAGCCGAGTAAAACCTATATACAGTGCTGAAACGTGCCGTTTTGCACTACACAGTGGAAAAGCAAACTGACCCGAGCTGGGCCAAGCAGTGCCGAGTGGAGCCGGTACTTGCATTGGAAAAGTGCCAACAGTTTAACCCAGGGGTGTAACTACAGGGGTTGTAGGTGTTGCAATTGCAATCGGGCCCCATGCTCCAGAGGGCCTGTGCGTCTCCCTGTACACCTGGATGGGGGGGCAGCATGTAGAGAAATCACTGTCCACCTTTTTCCCCCTGTAGCTGCAGGAAGAAAAAGGAGGAGATTGGTTCCTGTATGCTGCCCCCGCCACTCCTCCTATCCAGTTCACTAGTGTTCTGCTGTCTCTGGGCCCTTGTGTGCTCCCCTGGTCCCCCCCCCCCCCACTGTGCTCCCTCCCCTCTCCTGTCGGCTGCTGCAGGGGCTGTGTCACAATAGAGAACCAGGAAGGGGTTGGTAAATATGTAATTTACCAGCTCCTTCCTTTTCTGAATGGACAGAGTCATAGTCAGTGATATTGTAAAAAAATAAAATAAAATGATAAAAAATAATACAAATAAAATACCAAGTAATAAAAACGACTGACACCAGTGGGTGAACTTCCAGGATCGCAAAGGTCACACTTGCGACCGGGCCCTGGCATTCCACCACCGTGGGGAGGACCCAAGATGGCAGGAAGGAAGCCCACTGCAGAACTTGTGAAAGGGCCCCGCAATGAGAGTAAAGGGCCCCATGATCAGTGGGAAGAGCCCCAGGCTTGAAGGGAAGGGCCAGGGGTCTGGGGGGCCCTTCATGGTTTCTTGCACCAGGGCCCTGAAGGTTCTAGTTACGCCTCTGGTTTAACCACTTGCCTACCGCATATTTACCGTGGCAGGTCGGCTCTTTTGCACAAAATCACCTACCTGTACGTCATTTCATGCAATAGCCACAGGGGATGCCAATCAGCTAGTCTTGCTGACCCGATGTCTACGAGCCACAAGCCAGATCGCCATTCTGACAGGGAAGAAGATGGAGATCTTGTGTTCCTGCTAAGCAGGAACACGAATCTCTGTCTTCATCCAATTTGAGCAACCCCCCACAGTTGGTAAGCACCTCCTAGGGACACACCTTTGGGGGACCTTTGATCTCCCCTGATGTTAATCCCTTCCCTGCCAGTGTCATGCATACAGTACAGCATCGCACACCGCAAAATAGTCAGTTAAATTAACGCAGTGCCGTATGGAAAAAAAATGGCCTAGATGGGGGTAAAACCTTCTGGGGCTGAAGTGGTTAGGGTAAATCTAAAGGAAAATTGTACAAGAAGATTGAACATGTATGGCCAGCCTTATTTATACTTGAACCTTAGTTGTGTGCAGGGTATCTATATTTGTGCTCCCAGTAGCAGTACAGTATCTATTTGCTTAACCTAGTCTGTCAGTGGGACTGAGGTTGAACCCAATCTACCAAGTGGCTGCTGCCGGGGTAGCAAAAAGGTAGCTGGATAGCTGACCATCTAAGGCCGGTATTACCCACTCAAGTCGAAGCTCCACTCTTTCAAAGCATCTTAGCCAGCATCTTTCCTGGCAAGCTTGGGAGAAACGATGCTTTCACCTGTGAACAAAGATCTTCACTCTCTTCATCCATTGGACTTTTCAGATCCTAGTTTCAGTCTTCGGATTTGTCGAGGATTTCCGAGCTCCCATCCGCTCATTCATCGAGCGCTGCACAATCGTGCCTTCCTTCTCTCCGCACACACATAAAAGCCTTTTGGGACTTGGATCTAAGTGCTGTGAATTATTCAGTTGAAGTCCGTTTTATCATGTAACATAAAACATATCGATACACAGATGTCTCATTCTCATTTAAAGTTGCGCTGAGCATTACACTGATGGCGTCAAGAACGCAGCTGACGGTTACATTTAGAAGCATTAATAAGCTCCTATAAGTTTATGGTTTATGACAGCAAACGGGAAGAGATCTATATGCCAGACAAACACAACTCATTGATCATCACGGGACACGATTCGAAAAAACAGAGCTTAAGTATATTACTAATGTCTATTTAACAGCAGACAGTATATATATTTAATGTTAAAACATGGGTGCAGCGCATAAATCAGGGGCAACGTCAAGGGATGACTGTTTTGTAATTACAACATATTGATTTTTTTTTTGTGTGTATTAAGACGGCTGTAGATCAAGTAACTTAGAAAGTTTGAAAGAACATGCTAAAGACATTGCTTTCTTTTGATGTTCAGTGCTGGGAAGGCAGAAATGGGATTCACAATTACGTTTTGGCACACACAAGGGTAGACAGTTGGCCCTACTGGGAAAGAACTGGAATATTCGCAGTAAACAAAGAGTTCTATATCTTAAAAGGCTGTCAACGAAACAGATGGTGAAGGAAATCTTGTAATGGGGACACTTCCTCCATTGACAGCTGTCAAAGAGAGGTTTTCCACTCAATATGGACAGATTTCCTTTCACGCCTGTTATGTTTCCGGGACAGGAAGTGAAGACAAATCTCTTCAACAAGACAAACAGCAAAACAACAATGGACAGGGCTGTCAACCATAACCTGCACCAACCCTTCTCAACCCTTTTACTAGAGATCGACCGATTATCGTAAAAGCCGATATATCGAGGGCCGATCTGCACTTTCCCCGATATATCGGAATCAGCCCCTGAGGTTACCGATATTGCCGATATTTCGGGAAAGTGCATGTACCGGAGTGATGCCTGCAGCTAGAGGCATCACCCCGGTACCGGTGTCCACAGCCGACGGTCAGCTGGCTTGTAATGACAACTGATGCAGCTGAGAAGCCACTCGGCTGTCATTACAGGGAGCGGGAGGGGACGCCCCCCAACTCTCGCCGCCTTCCGTGGCTCGCCTGGGTCTCCCGTCCCGCTACCAGCCTGCAGGGCCGCCGAAGAGAAGACTCGATCAAAGCCGCATTCGGCTCTGATCGGGTCTCTGTGTAAAAACCCGGAAGTGATGTCATGACATCACTTCTGGGTACTCGGCGCCAAATTCAAAAAAATTTTAGCATTCAAAACAGCCAAACTTGGCGTTTTGAATGCTTTTAAGTGCAGAGCAGGGGTTTGGGATCTTTTAGACCCCCAGATCCCTCCATAACAGTACCAGTAAAAAAATAAATAAATAAATAAATAAATAAAAAAAATGTTTGTTAATGTACGAAAATATCGGCCAATATCAGCCGATACTGATATGCGATGACCAAAATATCGGTATAGGCAATAAAAAAACGATATCGGTCGATCACTAATTTTTACCCCAGAGGAACTCGTGATAGACTTTTAGGTCTCGCAGAGCCCCTTCCAAAACTAACTAATTGGAGGTCAGGGTCAAAATGCCCCCCTTACATAAGTGGTCATAATGCCACTCTTATAGACAGCTAAAAAAGTTAATTGGTGTCTTACATCTGGCTCTGCCAAATGGCAATGACCCTGGAACTATGCAGGCATTTTCAAATGGGAGGTCAATCCACCACAGCTCAAAGAACCCTTGGTATAATCTGGAGAAACCCGAGGGGTCCATGGAACCCTCACGGCTTTTTTTCAGCAGGGATGCAGTTTAGGCACCTCGAAGACTGACTGTATGTAATGGCAAGGGTTGCTGGGGGTGTGCTGCAGGGTCTATAGATGCTCGCTGCTGGGAGATCTTTTCTAACCGGAGGGGATCTATGTTTGCAGGGGGTCTGTTGTTGCTGGTGGGGGACCTATTGTTGCTGGGAGTGGGTCTTATGTTGCTGGAGGGTCAGTTTTTGCTGGGGAAGATCTACTGTTGAGGGAGGGGCCTATTGTTGCTGGCTGCTGGAGAGTCTATGGGTGCTAGCTGTAAGGAGAACTGTTGTTGCTGCTGGAAGTCTATTGTTGTTGGAGGGGGGGGATTTTGTTGCGGGTGATCCATTGTTGCTGGCTGAAGGGAATATATTTTACTGCTTTTCTTGTTATCAGCCCCAAATTACATAAAAATACTTAACACCACAATATGATACTCGGTTCTGTATTATCTAAAAGGGCAGTATTGCAAGGTGGGTAAGGGATGGAACGAAGAAATGATGCTTGGAGTTAGGTAGGGTTGGAGAAAATGGGTGCCTCAGAAAGAGAGAGTTCCTACACCTATTCTTTGAGGAAAAAAAAGCCATGGGAACCCTTTTTGAGAATACCTGGTCTACACTATTCATTTCTAAAAAAAAAAACAAAAAAAAAAAAAAAATTTTGGCTACAGTTACACATTGGGAAATGATGAAAACAGTGGTTAATGGGAGGACCAACACAGAACCAGTAAACGGAACTTTGAACGAGAGACTAGGACCACAATGTGGTAACTGGTGCTTTCCATTTTGCAGGCAATTGGAAATAAAGCGCACATATGGCAAATCAATATTTGCAAAGAAGAGCCTCAGCAACCCCTTTAGAGGGGTTTGGCATTGCATTATGGGATGCAGTGGGGGACTCCCCCAGGTCCATTTAATGGTACCGAACTGCCGATCCTGTATTACCTCAATACACAAGTATGAGGTCAGCCTTAAGCTTCCCATATATGGCGCAATCAGTTGCAGATGCTGATCAGTGTATTTTGACAGTGAAGCAGTTCCCCTGTCAGAATGCAGTGGCACAACAGGGAGGATTTCTCTATTCATCTTGCATGTGTGGATGGGGGAATTCATTCAATTATTATTTTTTTTTTTCAATTAGCCCTCTGGCTGACTGAAAAAAAAAAATAAAAAATACATGTCTATGATCAACATTAGTCTTTTACTTTGCAGTACAATAAGACATGAAGCACAGATTACATGATTAAAAAAACTCGAGTAAAGACGACTGGAGCAAAACCAAGCAGGCACACGATCTTGAGGATCCAGCCTGATTAGATGCTATGACCAAATCTTCCATTTTGGCTCCAGTCCTTATTCCAGCTCTGACCCAAAATCTACCCCGAGAACAGCCTGTTACTAGCATCAGACACTTCCCCATTATGAAGGCCAGCACACAAAACATTCTGGAGCCACAGGCAATCAGGAAACTCAAGGTTTAATTACAAATAGAAGGACATCAGGGAGAAGGCCCAAAACAATGAGCAAACAATAGAAAAGGTGCCAGGAAGTCTTTTAAACAAACTCATCACGGTAATTAAAACGATTCCTGGATTTTGGCAATAGTCAAAAAGTCAGCAAAATAATCTGCAAATTGCGCAAGAACCTGTGAGCGATGGCTCTGGCGGCAAGTGAAGGAGACTTCATTTTAATCAAAATGGATTTTATTATTATAATAAACTCAAGATTTGAGAAGTTCTAGACATTGACTCACTACAGCGAAAAGAAGCACTCAGGTGTAGCCCATACCGAATTTTGAAGTGCTTTTTTTTTTGTTTTTTTACTCTGAGGCTCAATGCAGTATGAAGTGCTGTAAACTAGTCTACACAGATTTTATACAGAGGTCCATGGCAACATTCAACACATCAACCCAGGTATTACAAGACCCTTGAGAGAAGTCCTCATCCCCTTACTTGTTCCAGGTCACGGACTCAAAATGTTGATGCAAGAAGATCAGTGTCACAGGGCTTACCTTTGTTGGAGTCTGTAACGCAGAGATGTACGCTCACCCTTGCAGATATCCACAGTCCAAGGTGACCAGGTAAGAAAGCCACCTGGCCTGTGAATCTGTGCACGGGGGCTTGGCAGGGAAGGTGCTCCAATAAGCAGGACCGGCAGGAATACAATGGGAAGGGAAGTCCAGGAATAACAGAAGTCACTGGATGACACGAGTCTGGATAAGGTCGCAGGAACAACAAGGAGCAAAGGTAAGGATGGAAGCCGGAGTCAGTCTGGAACACACACTTAGGAAACAGGAACACAGGAGCAAAGTCTGTCAAACAGGAACAAAGATCAGCAACACAGGAACAAAGATCAGCAACACAGGAACAAAGATCAGCAATGAACTGACACTGCTCTAAGCGAGAGGCAGTGTTTTATAGCTTGCTTAATGAGGAATTAGCTTCAGGTGGACAATGAGAGACAGGAGTATACTCAAGTGAAGTCCAGCCCCCTAGTGCTGCAGGCAATACCAGATTAACAAGACAGGATCCATATGAGCTGAAGTGTGGCTCAGAGGTAGGATAACAGGACAGAATGTTAAAGTACACAGGTTCAAATCCTATGTCAGGTACTTAATGGCGACCACGCCTGGCTGTCTGTAAGCCATGTCGAGAACCGTGACAATCAGTATAATACCAATGTATCTAGCATTTTTAAAAGGATGGGATCAGCATTGGTAACCTCCATGATAGGTTTCTTTAAAAGCCCAACTCCAACCAAAACAATTTGTGTTTCTTTTTGGATAGACTTGAGAAGAATACATACTTCTGTCAAGTTTTTACTGCTGTACGTGACTTTGCTTTGGGGATGTACTAGGGGAGCAGTCGTTTTTAGAAATGAGAAAAGCGGTGTTTGTCGGGGAATGAGAAGAGCAGAGATTTTGGAAAAATGAGAGGAACAGTGGTCATTGAGAAATGAGGGGAGAATCGGTTACTGGAATTGAGGGGAGCAGTGATCATTGGGGAATGAGGGGACCAGTGATTTTGGAAAAATGAGAGGAACATTGGTCATTGAGAAATGAAGGGAGAAGTAGTTACTGGAAATGAGGAGAGAAGCGATCTTTGGGAAATGAGGGGAGCAGTGATTCTGGAAAAATTAAAGGAACAGTGGTCATTGAGAAATAAGGGTAGAAGTGGTTACTGGAAATTAAGGGAGAAGTGATCATTGGGAAAAGAGGGGAGCAGTGATTTTTGAAAAATGAGAGGAACAGTGGTCATTGAGAAATGAAGGGAGAAGTGGTTACTGGAAATGAGGGGAGAAGTGATCATTGGGAAATGAGGGGAGAAGTAATTACTGGAAATTAGGGGAGAAGTGGTCATTGGGAAATGAGGGGAGCAGTGATTTTGGAAAAATTAGAGGAACAGTGGTCATTTAGAAATGAGGGGAGAAGTGGTTACTGGAAATTAGGGGGGCAGGGGACATTAGGAAATTAAGGGAGCAGTGGTCATTGGGAAATGAGGGGAGCAGTAATTATGGGGAATTAAAGGAGCAGGGATTACTGGGAAATAAAAGGAGCAGTGATTACTGGGAAATGAGAAGAGCAGTGGTCATTGGGAAATGAGAGGGTGGTGGTATTGGGAAATAAGGGTTGCAGTAGACATTGGTAAATGAAGAGAGCAGTAGTTTCTTGGAAATTAGGGGAGCAGACAGTCAATGGGAAATTAGAAGAGCAGTGGTAATTAGGAAATTAGACAAACAGTGGTTACTGTGAAATTATAAAAGAAGTATTCATTTGAAAAAAAGAGGGGGCAGTGGTCATTGAGAAGTTATTAAGGAGCAGTGATCACTGGAAAATAAAGGAAACAGCAGTCTTTGGAAAGTGAATGGGAGCAGTGGTAACTGGGACATGAGTGGAGCAGGGATAATTGAGAAGTTGAGCAAGAAGTGGTTACTAAGAGTTAAAGAAAGCAGTGGTCACTCAGAAATGTAGGAAACATGGGTTACTGGGAATTGAGGGGTAAGGCAATTTTAGGGGAGCAGGGGTCATTAAGACATGAGTTGAGTCATAGTTACTTGGCAATGAGTGGTACAGTGGACACTGAGAAAGTAAGGGAAAATGAAAGGAGCAGTGATTACTGGAAAAAGAAGAGCAGAGATTACTAGGAAATGAGAAGAGCAGTGGCCATTGGGAAATGAGGGGGCAGTGGTATTGGGAAAAAGGGGGAGCAATATACATTGGAAAATGAAAAGCCCACAGGTTACTGGGAAATGAGAAAAGCAGTGGTAATTAGGAAATTATACATACAATGGTTACTGGGAATTGAGAGAAGGAAAATTACTAGGGAGCAGTGGTCTCTGCAAAATGAGGGGAGCAGTAGTCATTTGGAAATTAGAGGGGGAAAGTAGTCATTGGGAAATAAAGGGTAACATTGGTTACTGGGAGTTGAGGGGAGCAGTGATCATTGGAAAATTAGGCAAGCAGTGGTTACTAAAAATTTAGGGAAGCAGGGGTCATTGGGAAATGAAGGAAACATGGGTTACTGGGAAATGAGAGATACAGTGATTTTTCAGAAATGAGAGTAGCAGTAGTTTATCGGAAATATTGGAGAAGTGGTCATTGGGAAACAAGAGGAAACAGTGGTCACTGGGATATGAGGGGAGCAGTGGACGTTGAGAAATAAGGGGAGCAATGGACATTGAGAAATGAGGGTTGCAGTAAGCATTAAAAAATTAAGTTCACATTGGGAAAATGCTAAGGAGTAATGGTCCCTAGAAAATGAGAGGAGCAGTGGCCCCTGAGAAATGAGAGGAGCAGTGGTAATTGGATAATGAGGAGAGCAGTAGTCATTAAATAATGAAGAGAGCAGTGGTCATTGGAAACGAGAGGAGCACTGGCTATTGGATAATAAGGAGAGCAGTGGTCATCGGGAAATGAGAGGAGCATTGGTTACTGGGAAATAGGGAGGGAAGTGGTCATTAAGAAAAAAAAACTTTTTTTCAAAGTTTAATTTTAGGCAATCATCTAGAAATATAGTTGATATTCATATATGTAAACCAGCCTTTCTCAACCTTTTTACACACCGAGGGACCCTTGAAATAACTTCCTGGACTCAATGAACCCCTGCTAAGAATTTCTATATCTACAACTAGGGCTGGACTGGGAATACAATTCAGCCCTGGAAATAATTTCATACCAGCCCCATAGCATTATTATACCAGCCCAACAGCATAACGTCATATTTTTCTTGTTCATAAAAGGGAAAACTATACATTTTAAAGCACATTTGAAGAGTGTATTATACAGTATATAGATAAGACAGATATGAAAACGCATAGGACTTTTTATATATAAGAGCAAATTCCGGTTAAAAGTGGTAAAAGTGAAGACATGGTACATGAGGTGGTCATAGGCTGACTGGACATGGTACAGGAGGACATGTCAGAGGCTGTGGACATGGTACAGGAGGACATGTCAGAGGCTGCGGACATGGTACAGGAGATGCAGGGGCTGCCAGCATGTTACAGGAGATGCAGGGGCTGAAGACATAGTACAGGAGATGCAGGGGCTGTGGGCGTGGTACAGGAGATGCAGGGGCAGCGGGCATGGTACAGGAGAACATGTCAGAGGCTGTGGACATAGTACAGGGGATGGAGGGGCTGCAGGCATGGTACAGGAGATGCAGGGGCTGCAAATATGGTACAGGAGATGCAGGGACTACAGGCATGGTATAGGAGATGCAGAGGCTGTGGGCATGGTACAGGAGATGCAGAAGCTGCAGACATGGTACAGAAGATGCAGGGGCTGCAGGCATTGTACAGGTGATGTCAGAGGCTGCGGACATGGTACAGGAGATGTCAGAGGCTGCGGACATGGTACAGGAGATGCAGGGGCTGCTGGCATGGTACAGGAGATGCAGGGGCTTGCGAACATGGTACAGGAGATTTCAGAGGCTGCTGGCCTAGTACAGGAGATTTAGAGGCTGCAGGCATGGTCCAGGAAATGCAGGGGCTGTGGACAGTGTACAGGAAATGCAGGGGCTGTGGGCATGGTACAGGAAATGCAGAGGCTGTGGGCATGGTAGAGGAGATGCAGAAGCTGAGAGCATGGTACAGGAGATGTCAGTGGCTGTGGGCCTGGTACAGGAGATGTCAGAAGCTGTGGGCATGGTAGAGGAGATGCAGAGGCTGCAGACATGGTACAGGAGGAGATGTCAGACACTGCGGGCATGATACAGGAGATGTCAGACACTGCGGACATGGTACAGGGGGTGGTGTCAGAGGCTGTGGACATGGTACAGGTGATGCAGAGGCTGTGGGCATGGTACAAGAGATGCAGAGGCTGTGGGCATGGTACCGGAGGAGATGTCAGAGGCTGCGGACATGGTACGGGAGATGCAGAGCCTGCAAACATGGTTCAGGAGATGAAAAGGCTGCAGGCATGGTACAGGAGATGCAGAGGCTGCGCGCATGGTACAGGAAATGCAGGGGCTGCGAGCATGGTACAGGAGATGTCAGAGGCTGTGAGGGCATGGTACAGGAGATGCAAAGGCTCCAGGCATGGTACAGGAGATGTGAGAGGCTGTGCGGGCATGGTACAGGAGATGCAGAGGCTTTGAGCATGGTACAGGAGATGCAAGGGCTGCGGACATACTACAGGAGATGCAGGGGCTGTGGGCATGCTACAGGAGATGTCAGAGGCTGTGCAGGCATGGTACAGGAGATGCAGAGGCTGCGGGCATGGTACAGGAGATGCAGGGGCTGCAGCATGGTAAAGGAGAGGCAGGGGCTGCGGGCATGGGACAAGAGATGCAGAGGCTGCGGACATGATACAGGAGATTCAGGGGCTGCGGACATGGTACAGGAGTTGTCAGAGGCTGCGGGCATGGTACAGGAGATGCCGAGGCTGCGGGCATGGTACAAGAGATGCAGAGGCTGCGGACATGGTGCAGGAGATGCAGAGGCTGCAGGCATGGTACAAGAGATGCAGAGGCTGCGGGTGTGGTACAGAAGATGTCAGAGACTGCGGGCATGGTACAGGAGATGCAGAGGCTGAGGACATGATACAGGAGATTCAGGGGCTGCGGACATGGTACAGGAGTTGTCAGAGGCTGCGGGCATGGTACAGGAGATGCAGAGGCTGCGGGCATGGTACAAGAGATGCAGAGGCTGCGGACATGGTGCAGGAGATGTCAGAGGCTGTGCAGACATGGTACAGTAGATGCAGAGGCTGCGGGCATGGTACAGGAGATGTCATTGGCTGTGTGGACATGGTACAGGAGATGTCATAGGCTGTACAAACATGGTACAGGAGATGTCAGAGGCTGTGGGCATGGTACAGGAGATGCAGAGTCTGCGGGCATGGTACAGGAGATTCAGAGGCTGCGGGCATAGTACAGGAGATGTCAGAGGCTGTCGGCATGGTACAGGAGATGTCAGAGGCTGCAGGCATGGTTCAGGAGATGCAGGGGCTGCGGACATGGTAAAGGAGATGTCAAAGGCTGCGGGCACGGTACAGGAGATGCAGAGGCTGTGGGCATGGTACAGGAGATGAAGAGGCTGCAGACATGGTACAGGAGATGCACAGGCTGCGGATATGGCAGAGGCTGTGGACATGGTACAGGAGATGTCAGAGGTTGCGGGCATGGTACAGGAGATGCAGAGGCTGCGGACATGGTACAGGAGATGTAGAGACTGCGGACATGGTACAGGAGATGCAGAGGCTGCAGGCATGGTACAGGAGATGCAGGGGCAGCAGGCACGGTAAAGAAGATGCAGAGGCTGTGGGCCTGGTAAAGGAGTGGCAGAGGCTGCGGGCATGGTACAGGAGATGCAGAGGCTGCGGGCATGGTACAGGAGAGGCAGAGGCTGTGTGGATGGTACAGGTGATGCAGGGGTTGCAGAGGGGTCTTACTTACAGATCTGTCAGGTGCCTTACATTTCAAAATGGCGCCACCTGGCGCCATCATGTCGCATGCGCATGCGCCGTGGCACATGCGCCGTCTGCCCGAAAATGGTTGAGCGTGTACGGGTTATTCCGAGCAGCGGCGGCACATGCACAGTTGACATGTCTGCTGGCCACAGCCATTTTTTTACAGGTGCCACTGTCCTTCAAGCAGCCCCAGGTCAGGGGGACTTGCTGGGGTATCCAGGTAGTGCAGTCTGGCCCTGTCTGCAACTCTTCATACATTAGTGTGATGGTCAGTGGGAAGAATGTTCCTTACACTTGTGGCCATTGGGAAGAATTACCCGTTTACAGATAGTTAAAAAGATCAATAGTGTCAGTGGGAACTTATCAGAGAGGCAGAAATTGCTTATTGTTAAGGAAAGCCCTAGCAACCTCTGGAAGGAACCCTAGGATTCTTTGGAACCCTGATTGAGAAACCCTGATGTAAAACTATGATACTTGCCAAATATTTGAAATGTTGTTCTGCCAGTCTCACAAACCACTGGCAGGGTGATACCACTTTTCTCTATTCCCTAGCTTCCCATGTCACCTGCCTTTATTGTAGCAGTCCAACAATATGGATTCACCATCAAGTGACCAGGTTAGAACAACAGAGGTGACATGATAAGCTGCAAAGCTAAACCAGCAAATAAAAGTGTCAACTGACTGACTGTGCGGTCCATTAGGATTGTCTGGATCACGAAAATGGCTGAACAGATTCATCCGTCTTTTTGAAGTCATAAAGTCCACATACATGCATTTCAATTTGTTTGCCTAGAGTTATGATTTGAAGACTTTTTGCATTCTTCTTTAATTGCGAGATACATTAAGGAAGTCAGAAATGACTAAAATATAAAATGGCAGCACCTTTTGCCGAAGATTTATCATGCGCCGGGTTCTACGCGCAGGGTGGAGAGGCAGGTGACTGGCAGTTCTGCATTAGCGAGTGCCCGGGGAAACCATAAAAACGTAAGTGGTATCACACTATTGATTTTCTCTCTCTTTCTCAGCGCCGGCAAATGAGAAAAAAGAAGGTACGGCTGAAACGCACTGGTCCATCTAGAAATTTTAATTATAACATAAATAAATCATTTTACTTGCTGCCCTTGCATATAAACAAAGGAAGGGACGGCGTGCTTAAATACGCTTGTCAGTGCTCGGTGACTAATGAGAGCCGAGAAAGTACAATGTAGAATTGATTGAACCTAGGGAGGATTTAAGTGGGGGCCGTGAAGAAACTACAAGCCCCAGCATGCCATGTGAGGGCCCTGGTTCTAGTTTGGAAGTCTTGTCTTTAAATCCCAACTGAAGCCTCAGGGTTTGCTCTGCTTGTTATGCAGTCAGGCTGCAGGACAAGAATATAGGACTTTTTTTTAGTGTATATGTTTCCTACTCTGAAATCTGCCTACGTCAGATGCACGCTGGAGAGCCAGACTGCTACTCCCTTACAGAGTGCAGCAGCGCAGGTCTCCAGCAGACCGGCGCCCCCTGCACAGTGCTCCAATCAGCAACACTCGGAGCTCCATGGGCAGCATTATTGATTGGAGCACTGTGCAGGGGGTGTGTCAGACCACAAGAGACCTGGACCTCTCTGTGTAGGGGGAGTGGTCCGCCTCTCCAGTGTGCAGTTATTCGATTCTGAAATGGTGATATCTCCTAAAACCAGTGAAGCCCTTTTCCTCCAGCCTGCTTGACCTCTTCGATGGCTGTGGCAAATATGGCAGCACAGTCTCACTCTGACACCATGAACAGAAAATAGGCCACAAGCAACTGGATGGTGGACTGAAAGGATGTGTTATGGCAATGCAGTTAAACCATGCGTGAACCAATAAATCGAAATACCAGGGTCACAAAGGTCACACTTGTGATATTGTACCAGATACTCTAAAGTGAACACTGACCCATAAGGTGGCAATCAAATGAACTGTAGTAAAGACGGTCCCCATGTTACGAACAAGATAGGGTCTGTAGGTTTGTTCTTAAAGCGGAGTTCCATCCTAAAAACTATTTTTCCACGTCCGCTAGCTTAGATGAACCTGAAAAAGAATTGGATAATTAATTTTTTTTTTGTTTCACTTACCTTGTTTTTAATGAAAATATACTTACCTTCCATCCTCTTCCTCCCTCTGCGGCCGCGGCCCGCACCATCACTTCCTCCTTGCATTGACTCCTGGGAGATGAGCATCATCGATCCCAGGAGTCAATGCGCCTGCACCGGCCCTGCTCGTCACTTCAGATTCAGGCACGTCATTCCTTGCTAAACAGCTTCTGGGCATGCCCAGAAGCTGTTCAGGGATGACGCGCCTGCACCGGAAGCGGCGAGCAGGGACTCCGACGTCACCGAAGAGGACGTTCCGGCTTCAGCTGCCCACACCTGAGATGGCAGCGCTGGACAAGACATTTTCAAGGTAAGTATTTCTTCTAAAAGGTAAGTGAAACAGGGGACAGTTCAGAGGCTATTGTTGCTTAAATGCACTAGCCCTGACTGTCCCGGGGGTATTTTTAGGTAACATTTTTTTTTTTTTTGCCCGGAACTCCGCTTTAAGTTGAATTTGTTTGTAAGTCGGAACAGGTACATTTTTTAGATTTATCTCCAGCTAATATAAAATTTTAGTTTTTTGGATAGTATAGGAAATGGTTAACACCCCTGTACCATTTGTTTTGCTGTCTGTGCCGCTGTTCAGAAGATTTCCCCTTCACTTTCTGTCCCTATGGCAATTGGATTTTAAAAATGTTGGGTTGTTGTGGAAACAATGATTGGTGATAAAGCTTCAGTGGATACATATTTGCCAGCACACCAAGGATCTTGCACAACCATGCAGGACCCCTTCGTCCTGATGTGCCTATATCCAGGAAAGTGTGCGATGGGAATATGAACTATTCTAACGCTTCAGTGGAGACACCTTTTTCCCATGAGAACTATTACGGGAGTGAATTTCTCTTCCTGGGGGTAGATTTCTCCTTGCTTCCTGTTGTCTCTCTCCATTTGTAAGTAGGATGTTTGTAACCTGGGGACTGCCTGAAGTGCTAAACCAAATTTCAACTGATGCAAACAGGGTTAAAAGTATTGGCATTAACTAACCTAAAAAAAGGTCCTCATGGGCACTCTACACATCAAAAGAGTAGCAAGAAACCATAAAGGGCTTCCCCTGACCTTCAGCCCCCATGGTGGAGAAACATCAGGGCTCGGTCACAAGTGTGACCTTTGTGACCCTGGTATTTCGGTCACTGGTGATAGTATTTTTTGTTATTTTTGCTATTCAGCTTTTTATGTTAGTTATTTTTTTTACAGTTTTGTTTGTTAATTATTTTTTACAATTTTTTAGTAGCCCCATTGGGGGGCTTTAGTGAGATGTCAGTCAGAGATCTAAACAGAGCTCTGATGTTTCACCTTTGAGACAGAGACAATAATTGATGACACAAGCCTCAATCTCCATCTGTCCAGCCTCAGCTGCACAGAATGAATGGACAGGAATATCTCTTTTTCTCTTGCAATTGCAACCTCTGTGATGCCTGTATGTACACCTCTGCTAAACATACACCCCCAATAGTGGGTAGGTGTATGCCTTCCTGACAAAGGGGACAAAGAAGTCTCAGTCCTCACGATCAGGTCTTCCTAATCAGGTTTTTGTGATTCAGACCTCACTGGCTCTCCCCAGGCAAACACAGCAACCGGTCCCTTCAGCTTTGGGTCCCAACAGGGCAAGAGAACTCTCTGTGTGTCAGTCCCTGGTCTCTGGTGTGGGCACAGACAGCCCAGGGATAGGTCTGCTCTCTCTCAGTCTCCCTTGGCAAAGACTCTCATGGCCCCTTGCTTTCTGCACAGTTCCAGCAAATGCCACAGGTCTGTACGACTTACCTCCTGCAAAAGACCCAGCTCTCTCTCCCGAATTGCCCAGTCTATTTCTCCTCCACTGTTGTGTGTTGTGCAAATAATTATGCCCCTTGCCCCTTGCAGTCCACAGTCCATTTATCTTCATGCACTGCACAGTGCTCCTTTAAGGACTACAGTTCCCAATATCCTCAGTGAACGTTGCATAGCAAGTCCTCTTGCCGCCAATTAGCTCATGTCCTCTGCTGCCAGGAGGGAGGGGGCAGGAGCAAGCGGAGATTTCACAGAGAGCTGCTCTGATGCTGCTAGAAGGGAAGTAAGGGGTGAGAGTAAATCCTCTGCATCTCCTGCTCCTCCAGCTGCTTTGTAACCGTTCACAGCAGCGGGTAATTCACATAGACGGCAGGCACCTGGTACACATTCCCTCCACCAAGGAACCTTTGGTCCCCCAAAGGAGAGACTGAATCCAATATCATATAAAGTCCATAACCTGGTAAATAGCTTTGAATGTACAATGGGAGGCTACAATTTGAACTCTGGGTCCTGCACCCAAAGCTACAACTCTGGCCACAGTCCTTCTTGTGCAGGTGTAAACCTATACCTACACTGTTATCCCCTCCCTCTATTGCATTGCAAATTTGTGTCATGTCTTTTAGGGCACAGCAATGAAGGGGCATGGAGGGCAGAATCAAGGACTTGCATACCAGAACTGATGAGGACTGTGTCATGGGGGTTGATAAGGATGGCCACCTTGTTGATGACATTCATCTTGACCAAATATTCCAGCATCCCTCAAGCCTTTAATAAATACTGAAAGCTTTCCTGTGATAGATGATTATTCCATTCCATTTTGCACTGGGCAGACTTTCAAGAGCTGGTATTTACCTGATCACTCATAAAAGTTCCAAAACCTAATTATGTTCCCTCTGATAATGGAGCGAAGGGCCCTGTCTCCAGTATGAAAAAAAAAATGACAGGAGGTTCGGGATTACCATACAAAAAGAATGAGCAGCCCTTAAAGTAGATGTAAACCCAATCACTAAAATCTCCTAAAATGCTTTACATGGTAATGTCATTTCAAAAAATAATTTACTATATTTTAAGCTTTAAGTAGAACTGCAAAAAAAAAAGAAAAAAAAAAAAGATAAATGAAGAGCCCTATAAAAGATAAAATAACTAAACAGCTTTTGCTACAACATTCACCTGCAATACAGAGATTTTATCTGCAGAACTTTTTTTCTGCCACTAGATGGCCTCAGTCTGATGGCCAGCAATATTCAACCCATTTCATCTGGGCCCAGGTCGTCCTGGCCTGTGACTGGATAGTGAAAGGAGAAGCAGCACAGTGATGAGCTCATCTCTCTGTCACTCTGCTCTCTCCTCCTATCAGCATGCTTCTTGTCAGCACATGAAATGACTGTGCTGCTTCATCTGCTTACACTCCAGCCTTGCTGTTGCAGGGACTGCTACTAGGTTACATTCAAGTACTTACACTGGTTGTATTTAAAAATGCATCTAATGATGTATTAAAGTTGAAAGACAAAATATACCTTTGGTGGGAAGACCCAATGCATTGCAAGGGTTAGATCAGCACAGCAGCACTGAGATGCAAGACAAAGTACCTTGCAATTTCAATGCTGTGCATGCGCAGACATGCTGCAGGTCTTTGCCAGGTCCCAGAGCCAGCATAGACTTGCCGTGTGTCGGTGCATACGCTGGTAATCCTGTGCATTCGCAGATAAGTAGAAAGTCTCTGCCAGATCTAGGAGAGACTTTTATGCCATGTCTGTCCATAGGTGGGATTGCTCATGCAAATGCAGACATGCTGGAAGTCCATTCTAGACCCCAAAGATCTGACAGAGACCTGGAGTGTATCTGAAAATGCTTGGGATGGAAAACCATGAAGAGGGCTTTCAAGATGGCGGCGTAGAAGCAGACCAGCACCATAAGAAATAAACCTGCAAGGAAGACAATGCTGGACTTCATAAACTTGTATTTATTATGATAATAATGATTTCATAATAATAATAATACTTATTATTATTATTATTATTAATAATGATAATAATAATGATGATAATAATACAACTAAAAATATTGTTATTATTATTATTAATTAATATAATAATAATAATAACAATAAATTATAAATATAAATTATAAATAAAATAATAAAAAAATAATTATTAATAATAATAATAATAATAATGATAATAAAAATAATAATAATAATAAACAGAGATAAGTCTTAGGAAAATCCTGGATTTTTTCCTAAATGTACATAATATACCTGGACACTAACTCTTATAGGTAAAGTTGATCAGGAATATTCGATTGCCTCTCGGGGGATCAGGAAGGAAGTTTTTCCCCCGCTGGAGCAGTTTTTTTTGCCTTCCTCGGGATCAACTGTGGACATAGTATTGTGTATATGGGATTGAACGATTTTTTTTTTTAGGATATTTTTATTTTATTTTCCCCTTTTATTGGTTGAATTAGATGTCTTTTCTCAACCAGGCTATGTAACTATGTAAAACTAAGAACAAAACTTTTTTTCTTTTTTTATTGGATAGAGTAAGGAAGGTTTATAACCCCCGTAATGTTCATTTTTGATTATGATTTGCATGATGCTCCGGTCCCAGCTGACGCCTTGTAGGGAGAAACGCGTCGGGGAGAGCTCCCACGCGGTAGGGAGAAACGCTGTCCATAGGTGGGATTGCTCATGCAAACGCAGACATGCTGGAAGTCTATGCCAGACTCCAAAGACCTGACAGAGACCTGGAGTGTATCTAAAAATGCTCGGGATGGAAAACCATGAAGAGGGCTTTCAAGAAGGTGGCGTAGAAGCAGACCAGCACCATAAGAAATAAACCTGCAAGGAAGACAATGCTGGACTTCATAGACTTGTATTTATTATGATAATGATTTCATAATAATAATAATAATTATTATTATTAATATTGTTGTTATTATTATAATTATTATTATTATTAATGATAATAATAATAAAAATAAAAATATTGTTGTTATTATTATTATTAATAATAATAATAATGATAATAAACAGAGATAAGTATTAGAAAAATCCTGCATTTTTTCCTAAATGTACATAATATACCTGGACACTAAGTTGATCGGGAATATTCGATTGCCTCTCGGGGGATCAGGAAATAATTTTTTCCCCAGCTGGAGCAAATTGGTTCATGCTTTGCAGGGGTTTTTTTTTGCCTTTCTCTGGATCAACTGTGGGCAACTGGGCATAGGATTGTGTATATGGTATTGAATGATTTTCTTTTTTTTTTTTTTGATATTTTTCTTTTATTTTCCCCTTTAATTGGTTGAATTAGATGAACTTGTGTCTTTTCTCAACCAGACTATGTAACTTTGTAAAACTTAGAACAAAACGTTTTTTCTTTTTTTTATTGGATAGAGTAAGAAAGGTTTATAACCCCTGTAATGTTCATTTTTGATTATGATGCATGATGCTCCGGTCCCAGCTGACGCCTCGTAGGGAGAAACGCGTCGGGGAAAGCTGCCACGCCATAGGGAGAAACGCGTCGGGAGGAGCTGCCACGCCGTCACACTGCAGGCAGCCGCGTTCTAGAGAAGGAACCATTTGTTACGTGTATCATCTGTCGTCATGTAAGGGCATTTCTTGTTCTTAAAGCGGAGTTCCACCCTGTTAATACTTTTTTAAATAAAAATACCCCCGGGAGAGTCAGGGCTAGTGCATTCCACAATGGATAGCCTCTGATCTGTCCCGGGTTGCACTTACCTTTTAGGAGAAATACTTACCTTGAAAAAGTATTGTCCAGCGCTGCTATCTCAGGTGTGGACAGCTTGAAGCCAGCGCGATCCTCTTCTGCGTCCTCTTCCGTCTTCTTCGGTCCCACGATGCACTGCACCGGCCCCGCTGTCACTTCCGGTGCGCGCGTCATCCCTCCACAGCTTCTGGGCATGCCCAGAAGCTGTTTAGAAGGGAATGACGCGCGCGCCCCGGAACTGACGTCGGGGCCGGTGCAGGCGCAATGATTCCTGGGAGCGATGACGTTCAGCTCCCAGGAATCATTGCAAAGCCAGGAAGTGACGACGGGCCGTGGCCGCCGAGGGGAGGAAGAGGAAGTAAGGTGAGTATATTTTCTTCTATACGAGGTAAGTAAAAAAAAAAAAAAAAATGCGATTATCCATTTGTTTTTCAGGTGACCCGGAGCAAGAAGATGGAGGTAAGTATAAATTTAGGGTGGAACTCCACTTTAATAAAGTGTTTGTCAAGGTTAATGCACTATTGGCGGTCTTTCTTCCTATCTTTGGGGAGTTGCATTGTTGATATGCACCACCGGCTGTATATGTGAGCCCCACATTCTATTGTGGAAGGAAGTGCATCATATACTTTTAGAGCTGGAGCCGACTCTGTGTACCATCCCAATCTGGGAAGCTATACACCAATTCTTTGGTCCCAAGTCTGCCCTCCATCATTATCTGGTAAGAATCCCATATATCACTGGGTGACACCAGACACCGTATACCACCGAGAGTGAGATTTCTGGTCACTACACCTTATTATCCTAAGTGAATCTGGTAAGGGGCCACTTTATCCCGCAAGCATTTTGGATCACGTGATGTTGGGTTGCAGTTGCAAGATTGCAAGATTGGAAGATGTCACTATAAATCCAATAAAGGCTTTTATTGATAAACAGATGCAAACAATTAACAACAAAGTCAAGTGAAAATATTAAGTACAGTAACAATTTTGAAGCGTAAACAGATACAACATAAATATTGAAATGTCTGCATTTACAATTAGCGAAAAGTGCATCAGATTGTACTCAACAGAGTTAAACTGGACGTTGCATGCTTTGAATCTCAGAAGCAATCAAGTAACTCTGTCACTATAAATGATCATTTCACCTACATCAGAGATTTTGTTGTGTACACAGTCACATTGGTTACTCATATAAAATAACTTTTTGTTCAATATTTCCCATTTTGCACTGTTAACATCACAGTTGTTTATTTGATGGTGTTATACCATCACTTCACCAGCATTGTCACTTCGTACCACTATTGTCACTTTGTTGCACCTTGTATATATTTTTATACTTCTATATATATATATTTATTGGTTTATCATCCTATTTAACTTTATGTAATAGATCGTTGTTGAGCACACTATTTTTTCATTCCATTTATTCTTTTTACTTCTAGTGCTGCCACAATATTTATAGGTTAGAGTCTTTTTACACATCTAAACATGCAAAAAAGCATCAAGAAGCACGAAGAAGTGTAAAAACGCACAAATAAAAATAAAAAATAAAAAATGAGCTGAGGGGAGGGGTTGTAGAAAAAAAAACGCTTATGCTCAAAAAAGCTCAAATATAGGAGTGCGCAGACTATTGCATTAGGGTGTGCACCCCAAAGCTCAAACATGCCTTTCTCTGTGGCCTCAGCTGCACGGTACAGGGAATGAATGGGAAGTGCTCTGTGCTGAGCAGCTTCTTGGTCATTCACAAATGGAGGCATAGTAAACACAGTTTACTATGCTTCAGTTATGAAGGGGCACAGTGAGCGAGTATGTTCACTGTGTTCATTTAGAAAAGGAAGGGGCCGGTAAATTACATACTTACTAGCCCTTCCCCCCCCCCCTGAAATATCCCCTGCCGCACCTGGGGAGTGAGGAGAGGAGGAAAGCGAGTAGCACTGCGGGGCGGGGTGGGGACAACAAGGGGGGAAAAGCTTGGGCAGTAGGGGGAATCTGCACTGCACATAGTGATTAGGGTGTGCCCGGGCACACCTGGCACACCCCCTGCGCACGCCTATGAGCTCAAATAAAAACATGAAAAAGAGCACAGAAAAGCACAAGCTTCCTTAAGCTTTAGACAGAGAAATAAAAGTTAAAATGCCTGTAAAAGCAGCTTTTTTTTTTTTTTTTGAGCTGCAGTGTGCATGAGTCCTAACGTGTCTCTACTGGCAATCAGTTTTGGTTGCCGGTAGGGCCTCAAGTCCTGGCATGGTGTGCCAGCAGTTGGCTAGTCATGGTCCTGCAGGCCAGTTAAGTCTATGTATGTCTATGTATCCTTCCTCCATGTGGCCGGCTTTGTGGCATTGGCTGACCCTTGGCTGGATGCTTAGCAGAGGTGTGAGAAACCCAGCACACGAGGACAGGAGATGGGGAGGGAGGGGGCGCAGAATTCCTCAGCGTCTCCAATAGTGCCAAGACATGAATGGGAGGTGATGTGTCAGTATGATCACAGCAGGCTTCCCTATCTAGCCTCTGTTTATATAACACATGGCTCCTTTATAGGATATGTTTATTGGAATGACGCCACCGCTATCTGCGGACGCGGGGAGGGAGAGGGGAAACACACTCAGGCCAACACTTGCTTGCTGAAGGCGCAACTTGCTGAGTGCTGAGTATTCTTCACTTTCTCCATTTATATTTTCTCAGGCCAGTTCACACTTTTTGCGTTGTGCAAAAAGGCATGGGTTGGGGGGCTACCGCGCCATTTAATGCCTAAAGAGGAGCTCCAAAAAATTAAGTCAGCAGCTCCAAAATTGTAACTGCTGACTTTTAATATAAGGACACTTACCTGTCCAGGGATCCAGCGTCGTCCTCACCCGAGCCAATTTTTTAAAGCGTAACTCCACTTCTGTTGAGAAAAAAACATTCCCCTCTATGTGATCTCTGTACATTGCAGGGATTTTAACAAACTTTGTTGCAGAT
This sequence comes from Pelophylax lessonae, assembly GCF_965119305.1. NCBI lineage: Eukaryota > Metazoa > Chordata > Amphibia > Anura > Ranidae > Pelophylax > Pelophylax lessonae. Next base: position 281,824,685 of record NC_138775.1, on the reverse strand, counting down.
TCCTACCTTTTGTTATTCTGAAGAAATCACTGTTTGTTCCTCTGTGCTGAGTGGGTCTAATGGGAGTGGTTTCATAATTATCTATCAGCTGTGGCAGCTGCAGACCTCTAATGAGGAAATCAGCTGGGCCTGCATCCCTTTAGACGTGTTCCTATTGGGAGTATCTCACCAAAAAGGAGATTTTTATTGCAGGGGATGCCTAAAATCTGACTTGTATCTTAGTGCAGACTTCTGGGAAAATTGGTTAGCCAATCACACAAGCAGGAAATGATGTTTCTGGGGGTGTGGTCAGTATACATTCTGTGTACAGAACAGCTCCAGGCGGCCATATTGCATTGCATTTTCAGAAAATTCCAACAGCTGCAGATTGAAAAGGAAAGGTCATTTTTACTAACATTCAGTTACAATATGATTTGTGTCACAATTGTATACGCTATATTGTTTTTTATTTATTTGCTGATTTTTTTTTCGCAAAAGTGGAATTACCCTTTAACCACTTAAGAACCGAGCCTATTTCTGCCACATGTTGTTTACAAGATAAAAATCTGTATTTTTTGCTAGAAAATTACTTAGAAACCCCAAACATTATATTATATATATATATATTTTTTTTTTTTTTTTTGCAAAGACTCTAAAGAATAAATTGGCAGTCGTTGCAATATTCTTTGACACGCGATATTTGCGCATCGGTCTTTCAAACCCAATTTTTTTGCATAAAATATATTTCACTGCATGAAAAAAAAAAACTAAACAGTAAAGTTAGCCCAATTTTGAAAGGATGATGTCACGCTGAGTAAATAGATACCCAACATGTTACAGTTTAAAATTGCGCACACTCTTTGAATGGCGACGAACTACGGTACTTAAAAATCTCTGTAGGCGACGCTTTAAACATTTTTAACGGTTACCAGTTAAGAGTTGCAGAGGAGGTCTTTTTCTAGAATTATTGTTCTCACTCTGGTGATCGCGCTGATACCTCACATGTGTGGTTAGAACATCGTTTTCATTTGCGGGCGCGGCTTATGTATGTGTTTTCTTTCGTGCGCAAGCCCACCGCGACGGGGGCGCTTTACGTTTTTTCTTTTTTTCCTATTTATTCTATTACATTTTTTATTTTATCGCAGTTGTTTTTAACAAAAAAAAAATCTGATCACTTTTATTGCTGTCACAAGGAATGTACACATCCCTTGTGACAGTAATAAGCAGTGACAGGTCCTCTTTATGGAGGGAGCGGGGTCTAAAAGAGTCCAAACCCCTCCATTACACTTCAATGTATTCAAAGTGTCGAAATCTGCATTTTTGAATAATGACAGTTTTTTAAAATCGGTGCCGTTAGCAGCTGAGTAAACCGGAAATGATGTTGTGACGTCGCTTGCGGGTTACTACATCAGAGACCTGATCAAAGCCGAATCTGGCTTAGTCCGGGACTCCAACTAGCTGGCGGACGTGCCGGGTGGTTGCTCGGGTCTCCTGGTGGGAGGGGAGACCCGGGCAGAGCCGCGGAAGGAGGCGGAGGGGGGGGGGGGTTGTCCCCTCCTGCTCACTTGGATAAAGGCCAATCGGCTGTTATCTCCTGAAAGCCGATCGTTGGCTCTAAAAAATGGTACTGGGGTGATGCCTGCAGCTGCATTTCATCCCACTACAACCACTTCTGCAAGCCAACTTACAGGTACGTTGGTTTGCGGGAAGTGGTTAATCGGCTTTGGGTGCTAGGGCAGACATCACAAGTAAGGGAAGCAGGAAGTGAAGCCTTGAGGCTTCACAGCCAGTTTCCTGCCATGCTGGGCCTTATGAATGGTCCTGTAGTCTTCTGCATAGCTCCCAACTGTCCCTGATTTGGAAGGACTGTCCCTGATTTGGAAAAAAAGTCCCTCTGTCTCTCTTTCCCCCTCATTTGTCCCTCATTTTGGTCTGATCTATAAAGCTGTATATAAAATGCACTTTTTTTCTTTCAAAAAGTGTCTCCCAGTGCTAAACCTTTTATTCAATTTCTAAATTGCTGCATTTGTAAATTTTAGAAGCCAGTATGAAGGAAAAGTAGTGGTAAAAAAAAAAAAAAAAAGTACTTGTGGATTTAACAAATCATTTTTTTCTGTATAATTCTCCTTTAAGGGGGCGTGGCAGCGGGTGTGTCATATGCCTATATACTTTTGCTAATAGGTGTCCCTCATTCCCACTTCAAAAAGTTGGGAGGTATACTTCTGGGATCTGGGATCTGTCCCAGAAGACTGCGGGGGAAGAAGGGGAGATTGGTGCGGATTTCCGTCTCAGATTGCCGCGGGCCGAAAGTGGGAGCGGGTACTTGCCAAAACCAGGTACCCCCCCCCCCCCCAAAAGTGCCAAATATGGCAGTGGAAGGACAGAGTGAGGGTGCACACAAGCAGAACTTCCCCTTTTGGGTGAAGTTCCGTTTTAAGCCTAGATTCACACCTACCCAACCATAACGTGTTGGGTGAAGTTCAGTTTTAAGGCTAGATTCACACCTACCCAACCCTAGCGTGTTGGGTGAAGTTCAGTTTTAAGCCCAGATTCACACCTACCAAACCATAGAGTGTTGGGTGAAGTTCCGTTTTAAGCCTAGATTCACACCTACCCAACAATAGCGTGTTGGGTGAAGTTCAGTTTTAAGGCTAGATTCATACCTACCCAACCGTAGGGTGTTGGGTGAAGTTCAGTTTTAAGCCCAGATTCACACCTACCCAACCGTAGCGTGTTGGGTGAAGTTCAGTTTTAAGGCTAAATTCACACCTACCCAACCCTAGCGTGTTGGGTGGAGTACAGTTTTAAGCCCAGATTCACACCTACCCAACCGTAGCGTGTTGGGTGAAGTTCAGTTTTAAGCCTAGATTCACACCTACCCAACCGTAGCGTGTTGGGTGAAGTTCAGTTTTAAGCCCAGATTCACACCTACCCAACCTTAGTGTGTTGGATGAAGTTCAGTTTTAAGCCTAGATTCACACCTACCCAACCGTAGCGTGTTGGGTGAAGTTCAGTTTTAAGCCCAGATTCACACCTACCCAACCCTAGCGTGTTGGGTGAAGTTCAGTTTTAAGCCTAGATTCACACCTACCCAACCATAGCGTGTTGGGTGAAGTTCAGTTTTAAGCCCAGATTCACACCTACCCAACCCTAGCGTGTTGGGTGAAGTTCAGTTTTAAGCCTAGATTCACACCTACCCAACCGTAGCGTGTTGGGTGAAGTTCAGTTTTAAGCCCAGATTCACACCTACCCAACCCTAGCGTGTTGGGTGAAGTTCAGTTTTAAGCCTAGATTCACACCTACCCAACCATAGCTCTACCCTACGCATGACAAATGCAGAAAAGAAGTCCCTGACCCTCTTCCAGAAATGCATGGTTTGGTCTGCACATTTGCAAATGCGTGGCGGTGCCATTATAAATTAATGGCATCGTAATGCGTCTTGCGTGTGCTGGGAAAGCGTGTAATTTTGCACACATTTCCGACACGCAAAGATGTGAACCTAGCCTAACGGAGCCCAACACACCTTGCCCAAATAGGTGCACCTTATCGTGCTACCGTACCTTGTGGCGCACTGCCTTTAAAAAAAAAAAAGAAAGAAAAAGTCAGTGCACCCTTTTTTGCATCATTGGAGCGTGCTAGGTAGCAAATTTAATGAAAACAGCACACTTTAGCGCAAAAAGTAATGCACATCAACATACTTTGTTAATGGACTGCATGGATGTGAAGCCAAGATGTTTTCATAAGTGGCGCTCATGTTCCCATCCCCTTTTTTCTGGTTGTCCTATGAGTATCCCACTAATTTGAATCTGTGATTCACTTCAAAGGTAATATTCCTGCTAGAGGTCCTAAGATTAGATATATTTTTCGCAAGTGAGCAATGTTTAACTCAGGGGTCAGCAACCTTTTTTCCACTTAAGGGCCAGAGTCAATGTATGTGAATGCATGGAGGGCCGCATTCACCTGCTAATAAATGAAGATAATAATAATACTAACATAGTAATAATAACAGTACAGGTTTACCTCACTTTAAGGTGCTTCACTAATACAAAGCCAGTTCACTCTGAGGGAGCATGTGGTTGGAGATATGGATTTTACTGCCCCTCCCCCATCCTGGCAGCCAAGGGTGGCTGACACCAGCCCTGTCAGCCAGCATGGTCTGGAGATGGGATTCTTGTCCCCAGGGGAGATGGGGTCCCTGTCCTTAGGTGAGAAGGGGCCCCAGTCCCCAGGGGAGAAGGGGTACCCCCAGGGGAGATGGGGTCCCTGTCCCCGGTGGTGATGGGGTCCCTGTCCCCAGGTGAGAAGGGGTCCCAATCCGCAGGGGAGATGGGGTCCCTTTCCCCAGGGGAGATGGGGTCCCTGTCCCCAGGCAAGAAGGGGTCTCTGTCCCCAAGGGTGATGGGGTCCCTGTCCTCAAGTGAGAAGGGGTCCCTGTCCCCAGGGGTGATGGGGTCCCTGTCCCCAGGGGAGATGCGGTCCCTGACCCCAGGGGTGATGGGGTAACAGAGGTGCCTTAAAATGTTTTTCTATTGTTTTTATTATATTTTATATATATGTTTTTTTTATAAATATGTGTTTTTTTTGCTACTTTATTGCTATATGAAGGGGGCTAACGAACCCCCCCCCCTAAGTGATAGCATGGGCAAGTGACAGGTACTCCTAATAGAGACATTGGGGGTCTATTAGACCCCAGTGTCTCCTCTGCCCTGTAGTGTAGTGCAGCTATTCAAGTACAGATCATGCTTGAATAGCTGCATTGTCCGCTACACCAGCCAAGGAATGACAGCTCTGACCCCAAAAGTGACATAATACAGGTCATTTCTGGGGTCATTAGTTACAGGGGGGATCAGGGAATGGATGTTCCCTGGGGTCCTCCTGCTTTCACTGTGGAAGAAGTTTTCTTTGGTCCCAGAGAAAGGGGAGAGCCCTGGAACCACCTAGGGGGACACACTTTGGGGGCCCTATAAAAGTAAGCGGGTTGCTCTTAATCACTTTTAGCAGAACACCCTTCACCAGCTCCTAAAGTTAGTACCAAGCTTGATTTACCCACTTATTCCCCATGCTGTTTATAAAGAAGAAGCTCTGAAGAAGGGAGCATGACTCCTGAAACGCGTCAGCGGTCCTAACACAGGGACATGTCCTTTTCCACATTGAGGTGGATTTGTTTTATGCGGTTTTACTCCTGGTTTTTGTGAGTATGTTTTTTTTTTTTTTTTTTGACAGGTACTCTTGTGGAGGGATCTGGGGGTCTAAAAAACCCCAAACCCCTCCTATGCACTTAAAAGCATTCAAAACGCCAAGTTTGGCTGTTTTGAATGCTGTAATTTTTTTGAATCTGGTGCCAGACAGCATTCATGACATCACTTCTGGGTTTTTGCATGGAGACCCGATCAGAGCCGAATGCGGCTTTGATCGGGTCTTAGGCGGCTGTGCGGAAGGCGGCAGGAGGGGGGGGGGCGTCCCCTCCCGCTCCTTGTAATGACAGCCGAGCGGCTTCTCAGCTACGTCAGTTGTCATTACAAGTCAGCCGACCGTCGGCTATGGACGCCGGTACCGGGGTGATGCCTCTAGCTGCAGGCAACACTCCGGAACAAGCACTTTCCGAAATATCGGCAATATCGGTCACCTCAGGGGCCGATTACGATATATCGGGAAAAGTGCATATCGGCCCTCGATGATATCGACTTTGCCGATAACCGATCGATCCCTAATAGAAACCAATCAGCTTCCAGGATTTTTTGTCAAAGCTTAATTGAACAAGCTGAATTTGAAGCCGATTGGCTACCCTGCACAGCTGCACCAGGTTTTGCATTCTCCAGTTTTATTAAATCAACCCCAATGTATCAAACACAAGCACTCAAACAATGATACTTGTCCACTAGGGATGCACTGATACTGTTTTTTTTTATCGGCGAGTGCGAGTACCAATACTTTCAGTCAAGTACTCACCTATACCGTGTACCGCTACTTTGCGGTGCGATTTGCGTCCATACAAAATGAATGGGCGTAAATCGCACTGCAACGTATCGCATGTGATTTTAACCACTTGCCGACTGCCTAACGACTATTTACGTCGGCAGTCAGCCCCTCACAGGCAAAGCGACGTAGTACTACGTCGCTAGCCTGTGAGGCTTTAGGGAGCGCGCGCGCGCCGCGGGAGGCGCACTCCCACTCCTGCTCGCTCACGGACCCCTCCGCGCATGTGAGCGGTGGACCCGATGTCCCCCGGGCACTCGCGATCGTCCGTTACACCGGGAGAAAGGCAGGCGGCTAATGTAAACACAGACGCCTGTCATTCTTCCCTGTGTAAGAATGGAGATCATACGGTTCTTACTGTAATGTAGGACCATTGATCTCTGTTCTTACACCAGTAGCCACAGCCAATCACAGTTAGAAGCACGCCCCTAGGGACACATTTAACCCCTCCCTCTCAAAAAAGTTAACCCCTTTACTGCCAGTGTCATTTTTACAGTAACAGTGCATAAGTATATGGAACTGATTACTGTAGTATTGTCACTGGTACCCCCAAAAGTGTCAAAAATGTCAGTCAAGGGTCCGATCTGTCCGCCGTAATGTCGCAGTCCCACAAAAAAAAATCGCAGATCGCTGCCATTACTCGTTAAAAAAAAACAACAAAAATGACAAAAATCTTTCCCTTAGTTAGTAAACGCAAAAACTTTTGCGCAAACCAATCAAAATACGCTTATTGTGATTTTTTTTTACCAAACATATGTAGCATAAAACAAATTGGCCTAAAATGTTAAAAAATTTTGATTTTTACATTTTTTTGGGGACTTTCATATAAAAAATGTGAAAAATATTATTTTTGCAAAATTGTCACTCTTTTTTTGTTTATAGTGCATGATCAAAAAATCGCACAGGTGATCAAATACCCCCAAAAGAAAGCTCTGTTTGTGGGAAAAAAAGGACGTCAAATTTGTTTAGGTACAGTGTCGCACGACCGCGCAATTGTCCGTTAAAGTCACGCAGTGCCGAATCGCAAAATAGGCCCTGGTCAGGAAGGGGGTAAAATCTTCCGGGGCTTAAGTGGTTAACAGGAATGCGGTGCGATTCCTGTCCGATTCACATGCGGTTTACCTGCCGCTCATGTCATAGTGATTTCATCCTGGTTTCACACAGGAGCAGTGCGGAAAACCGCATGCGATTCAGACAGGAACATCACCGCATTCCTGCTCAAATTTCAAGCCATTCTTTTCAGTGCAATTTGCTCCCATTCATTTTGTATGGACGCAAATCGCACGGCAACGTACAGTATCGGTTTCAGGTATCGGGAGCATTTCAGGTACTTGTGAAAATCCTCAGTATTGGCACCAATGCCGGTATCGGTGCATTTCTATTGTCCACAATATTAAAACCATGGGGAGCCCTAAAATCGTATTTCTTGTGGTTTTCTCTAAGTGATGCAATGCGTATATGAATAAAGCTGAAAAGCGGTTGTACTTCCTATATGGACATATTCTGGACCCATTGGGTAAGTCTGCTCATCTATGTGCGCACCGGCTGTAATCAAATCAGCAGCGGCTGGAATGATCACTGAATGGGTACAAGGAGAAGTTAGCTGTAACCAATAAATCAGATTGGAGTCAACAGAATGGCACAGCTGCTTCCATCATTCACTCATACATAGATTTTATCCACTGCTGGGCCCAGCTATGATTACCGAAACTTTCCTCTCCATAGCTAGCCTTGCTTGCAGATGAAAATCGAGCTGCATCATCATAAGACAGGTATGACATTAACCAGCAAAAAGTCAAATCTGCCCATCACTACTGGTGGCATTAAGATGAAATTTCATACGTAATGTAGCACTGCCCCCTAGGGAGCTGCTGAGTGTGGATTCCCCTGGGTTACCCATAGCAACAGTCTGTAAAACTTATCACGTTAAGACTTGGCTCAGACAATGAACAGTCCAGGGGATTTGGTTTTTGTGTTTTATTTTAGAACTTGGATGGGAGAATGGATGAGTGGGATACTCCAACTTGAACTATGCACAATTTCTGAGGACAACTAACTGCAGTGAGTGCAGCAAGGCCGCTGCTTCACCTTGCCACTGAAGTGAAGTAGAAGATATGTTCCTGAATGAATTCCTCTTCAGGGTCCTAACCTGGCACCCCCTTTCTCACTTCCCATGCATGCTAGCCCCTTGTCCACTGACTCTCCACTGGAGTGGTCCCCTTTCTGGGCAGACCCCTGGCAAGCTTCCCGGTACTCACGAACACTGTTTTTCCATGGGTTGCTCTGCCTTCAGCTCCACTCATCATCAGTATCCTGGACCTCCTGGCTCAGCATCACACACTTGGTCCACTAGGCCGACTGCCTGTGACCACCTTCCTTGCTGACAGGAGGAGAGAAAGCCGTCACCCTCCTCCCGGGACCTGGCTTCCCGCCCCAATGACACCCTGTCACCAGTGGCGTCTCCAGCTTTTATATTTAGGGGGGGCACATGGGGGGACGGGATCAAAAGTAGGGGGCCAACTATAAAACGCAATTTTTATATATATATATATATATATATATATATACATACATACACCCGCCGGCCTGTCTGTTGTGTTGCTAGCAGGGGCACTGCTAGGTGGGAAAAAGACCAGGGGCTTCAGCCCGAAGGTAAATTTGATAACCACTCCCACATTTTAAAGTCCCGCTTAAGCTCCTCCCACATTTAAAAAGTACCGCCCATACTCCACCCAATGCCCCCCCCCCCCTCAGTCAAAGGTCAGACATGGGGTGCTATGGAGCATGGGGGGTCAGGAGAGAAGAGGAGAACAGGGAGTCAAGAGGAGAGAAGAGGAGAACAGGGGGTCAGGAGGAGAGAAGAGCAGAACAGGGGGTCAGGAGGAGAGAAGAGGAGAACAGGGGGTCAGGAGAGAAGAGGAGAACAGGGGGTCTGGAGGAGAGAAGAGGAGAACAGGGGGTCAGGAGGAGAGAAGAGGACAACAGGGGGTCAGGAGGAGAGAAGAGCAGAACAGGGGGTCAGGAGGAGAGAAGAGGAGAACAGGGGGTCAGGAGGAGAGAAGAGCAGAACAGGGGGTCAGGAGGAGAGAAGAGGAGAACAGGGGGTCAGGAGGAGAGAAGAGGACAACAGGGGGTCAGGAGGAGAGAAGAGCAGAACAGGGGGTCAGGAGGAGAGAAGAGGAGAACAGGGGGTCAGGAGGAGAGAAGAGGAGAACAGGGGGTCAGGAGGAGAGAAGAGGAGAACAGGGGGTCAGGAGGAGAGAAGAGGGGAACAGGGGGTCAGGAGGAGAGAAGAGGAGGAGAGGAGAACAAGGGGTCGAGAGGAGAGGAGAGGGAAGTCAGACATGGGGTGGTACACCAATGAAGCACATACTCCTCCCAGTTTGACCCATAAAAGCAAAAAAAGGTGCTTGATAAAAAGGTAGGAAAAGAAATAAGTAGAAGGATGGGACCTGTCTATGGGGATCTGAACCCAATTCACTGACACCTACACTGACCCCCCCTACACTGATCCCTTCACTGACACCTACACTGACCCCCCCTACACTGATCCCTTCACTGACACCTACACTGACCCCCCCTACACTGATCCCTTCACTGACACCTACACTGACCCCTGCACCGACACCTTCACTGACCTCTACACTGACCCCCCCTACACTAACACTTACACTGACCCCCTACACTGACCCCCCCCCCTACACATTGACTCCTAAAATGACCCCCCTACACTGACCCCCCTGCATTGACCCCTTCACTGACCCCCCCCCCCACATTGACACCTACACTGACCCCCTACACTGACCCCCCCCTACACATTGACTCCTAAAATGACCCCCCTACACTGACCCCCCCCCACATTGACACCTACACTGACCCCTTCACTGACACCTACACTGACCCCTCCCCCCCACATTGACACCTACACTGACCCCCCTTCACTGACACCTACACTGACCCCTCCTACACTAACCCTCCTACACTGACCTTTCCTACACTAACCTCCCTACCCTACACTGACACCTACACTGACCCCCTTCATTGACACCTACACTGACCCCTTCACTGACACCTACACTGACCCCCCTTCATTGACACCTACACTGACCCCCTTCATTGACCCCTTCACTGACCCCCCTTCACTGACCCCCCTTCATTGACACCTACACTGTCCCCCTTCATTGACACCTACACTGACCCCTTCACTGACACCTACACTGTCCCCCTTCATTGACACCTACACTGACCCCTTCACTGACACCTACACTGACCCCCCTTCATTGACACCTACACTGACCCCTTCACTGACACCTACACTGACCCCCTTCATTGACACCTACACTGACCCCCCTTCATTGACACCTACACTGACCCCCCTTCATTGACACCTACACTGACCCCCCTTCATTGACACCTACACTGACCCCTTCACTGACACCTACACTGACCCCCTTCATTGACACCTACACTGACCCCCTTCATTGACACCTACACTGACCCCTTCACTGACCCCCCTTCATTGACACCTACACTGACCCCCCTCCTACACTGAGCCCCCTACACTGACCCCCCTCCTACACTGACACCTACACTGACCCCCCTTCATTGACACCTACACTGACCCCCCTCCTACACTGAGCCCCCCTACATTGACCCCCCTTGACTGACACCTACACTGACCCCTCCTACACTGACCCCCGCCACACTGACACCCCCACACTGACACGTACTCTGACCCCGCCACACTGACACCTACACTGAGCCCCCTACACTGACCCCTCCTACACTGACACCCCCACACTGACCCCTCCTACACTGACACCCCCACACTGACCCCTCCTACACTGACACCCCCACACTGACCCCTCCTACACTGACACCCCCACACTGACACCTACACTTTACTTAACTGTGTAATTACATCTGGCAGCGCCAATTACCTCCCTATTCACTTTACACTTGTACTTGGGCACTCACCTTCTCCCAGCCGATGCTCCGTCCCGCCGAGGCTGCATCCCTTCTTCCCGCCGAGGCTCCGCCCCCTTCTTCCCGCCGAGGCTCCGCCCCCTTCTTCCCGCCGAGGCCCCGCCCCCTTATTACCGCCGATGCCTGCCAGCAGCAGCAGACTGAAGGAGCAGCCACTGCACATAGGATCTGTCAGAACACGCTGGGCAGGACACCGGCTGACAGCCCCTAGTGCGTGGCACCCGGCCCGCCCCCGTTGGTACGCCACTGTCCAAGGTGCCTTCACTGCCCACCTCTCCCCCCATCCCTGCTGGCTGGGGAGGAAGGAGATGGGGAGGGACTGATTATAACTACTGTATGTGTACCCACAGCATGTATAATAAACCTGAATTATACACTGCTGTGTCCACATACAGTAGTTACAATCAGTCCCTCCCCGTCTCCTTCCTCCCCAGCAATGTAACCTCCGCTGTTTGTCTCTGTGCATGGGCTGTCTGACAAAGAGGGCGGGTCCGCATATCAGTTCCGCCCATCCCCGACATCAGAGCTACATTTTGACAGCTCTACTCTCTCTCCCTGCAGCTGCCTGGCTTCCCATCAATCCGCGGAGACGCAGAATGAGAATCCATGACTTTTGTTGTGCACATAAATTGGGGGGGCACATGGGGGGGCACAGACTAGTTTTGGTGGGGCCATGGCCCCCTCTGGCCCCCCCCTAGTGACGCCACTGCCTGTCACATGTGCCCCCGGCTTTTATGACCTATCCCAGATTGCACCACTGTTGTGCCAACCCACTGGGACAGCCACGAAAGCCTGTGTGTCACTGGTTGGGTTTCCTCCACAGTCCAACAGGCTCTCCCATTGGATACAGTGGGGACACTCCCTCAGCCCAGATGAATCACACCCTGGACACATGCAACAGGCAGAACTAACAATCAGGCTCCCCTGATAAGCAGATAGAGCTGCTAAGCTTTTACCAACCTAGCACCTACCTAGGAGGGTGCTACAGTAATAAAAGCAGAAAGTCCCTCGATTCACCTTCGATCTGAGTTTGATGTCATCTACTGCACCCAGATTCTGCAAGTGTTATAAACATCTGGGAGGGTTTGCATTTACATTTCATGATAGGGAGCTCTACAACTTACTTCTGTCTATTTGAGGCAATGTAGACAGCCTGCACAGGGAATTGAAATTAATTGATTTGTAGGATCGTGGATCTGGTATTCCAAGAATGCCTGATTACATTGCCAAAAAGAGGTTTAGGCATTGGAATGGCCTGATGCACCACCTGAATAAAAATAATAATTGGACAGAAAAAAATCAGTGTTCCCTGTATATGTGTCATGGCTTGATTTGTAATCTTTTAGGCCATCTGCTTACCAATGGAACAACTGAGAATGCAGCCTATCCATTCACTAGAGACTGGTGACATCACTGAGAATGCAGCCTATCCATTCACTAGAGACTGGTGACATCACTGAGAATGCAGCCTATCCATTCACTAGAGACCGGTGACATCACTGAGAATGCAGCCTATCCATTCACTAGAGACTAGTGACATCACTGAGAATGCAACCTATCAATTCATTAGAGACCGGTGATATCACTGAGAATGCAGCCTATCCATTCACTAGAGACCAGTGACATCACTGAGAATGCAGCCTATCCATTCACTAGAGACTGGTGACCTCACTGAGAATGCAGACTATCCATTCACTAGAGACTGGTGACATCACTGAGAATACAGCCTATCCATTCACTAGAGAGCGGTGACATCACTGAGAATGCAGACTATTCATTCACAAGAGAGCGGTGACATCACTGAGAATGCAGCCTATCCATTCACAAGAGAGCGGTGACATCACTGAGAATGCAACCTATCCATTCACTAGAGACCGGTTACATCACTGAGAATGCAGCCTATCCATTCACAAGAGAGCGGTGACATCACTGAGAATGCAGCCTATGCCTTCACTAGAGACTGGTGACATCACTGAGAATGCAGCCTATCCATTCGCTAGAGAGCGGTGACATCACTGAGAATGCAGACTATCCATTCACTAGAGAGCGGTGACATCACTGAGAATGCAGACTATCCATTCACTAGAGACTGGTGATATCACTGAGAATGCAGCCTATCCATTCACTAGAGACCGGTGACATCAATGAGAATGCAGCCTATCCATTCACTAGAGACCGTTGACATCACTGAGAATGCAGCCTATCCATTCACTAGAGAATGGTGACATCACTGAGAATGCAGCCTATCCATTCACTAGAGAGCGGTGACATCACTGAGAATGCAGACTATCCATTCACTAGAGACCAGTGACATCACTGAGAATGCAGCCTATCCATTCACTAGAGACTGGTGACACCACTAAGAATGCAGCCTATCCATTCACTAGAGACCGGTGACATCACTGAGAATGCAGTCTATCCATTCCCTAGAGACCGGTGACATCACTGAGAATGCAGCCTATCCATTCACTAGAGACCGGTGACATCACTGAGAATGCAGCCTATCCATTCACTCAGGGCTTTTTTTCTCAGAAAATAGGTGCAGGAACTCAACCATGACCCCCCAAACTCTCCCCCCCCCCAACCCACGCACACCCTCCAAACTGCATCAAATTGTGGCTGTGGTCAAATTTCACTAACAGTGGGAGAATCTTAAATGGGTGCTAAATGGCAGGAGTGCATTAAATAACAAGTGCAGAGTTGGGGTTGGGGTTACACAGAGTGCAAAGTTCAGGGGTGTGCTACATGCAGAATTTGGGGCTGTGTTATGTACATAGTGTAGAGTTCAGGAGTGCACTGCATGCAGACTGCAGAGTTCAGCCTTCTTCCACAGCTGTATCCCCCATCCACATCTCACTTTCACCTCTCTTCAACTCTGACCTCTTGCAACCCCACCTCCACTGCCCCATCTTCTGCACTCCCCTCCCCTCCTTAAAAGCTTCACCATCTTCCACATCCACGTCTTACTTTTGTTTCTTTATTAGCCTGAAGCACTCAGCCGGCTCTATTACCTCCCCGTACACTGTAGGGGGCTCCACCTCTCTCACTTGCAGGGAGATCATCCAGTCGTGTAGGCATCTACACTGCACCCTGGGCATCTGCATCTCTCTTTTCCCCATCCTGCACTCAGTAGGAGCTGTTCAGGAGATCAGATTTGTAGGAGCTGTTGGGAGACAAGCTGTACTTCTTTATATACAAGTGATAGTGGTGAGCGGGGAGCAGAGGGCCTGAGCCAGAGGTAGTGGAACTCAGTTCCACCAAGTTCCAGGTGAAAAAAAGCCCTGTATTCACTAGAGTGCGGTGACATCACTGAGAATGCAACCTATCCATTCACTAGAGACCGGTGACATCACTGAAACTGCAGCCTATCCTTTCACTAGAGACCAGTGACATCACTGAGAATGCAGCCTATCCATTCACTAAAGACCAGTGACATCACTGAGAATGCAGCCTATCCATTCACTAGAGAGCGGTGACATCACTGAGAATGCAGCCAATCCATTCACTAGAGAGCGGTGACATCACTGAGAATGCAGCCTATCCATTCACTAGAAACCGGTGACATCACTGAGAATGCAGCCTATCCATTCACTAGAAACCGGTGACATCACTGAGAATGCAACCTATCCATTCACTAGAAACCGGTGACATCACTGAGAATGCAGCCAATCCATTCACTAGAGAGCGGTGACATCACTGAGAGTGCAGCCAATCCATTCACTAGAGAGGGGTGACATCACTGAGAGTCCAGCCTATCCATTCACTAGAGAAGGGTGAGCAGTTTAGATTATAGATTCATTTGAATATTATGAAGAATGTGATCACTTTCTGAGAAAACATTTTCAGCCAATATTGTGCAGCAATGCTGCGGCTCACAGTGAGGAAGACAAGAACTGAGCCCTCGTCTATGTTTGGGGGTAAAGGTTTAATCTTGACTTGAATACCCCTCTAAATGTAATCCCATTCACATGTATCTTTACGCATACATGGAGACTGTAGATTTCCTTGTTTTAGGGAATAACGCAGAAACCGCCATCTTCCCTCTCCTGGGCGCAGATGGTGAAGTGATTAGAGAAGGACACGTCGTTCCGAGTTGCCGGTGTAATCAGAAGAGGTCTAATGCTTTCCCTTTGTTGTCACGGTGAGGATTTGGGAAGATAAGGCTTGTTATTGAATCCACATTAGTCCGGCTGCACAGTTTATCTGTCTGAACGTCTGTAACATCAAACTGTTCCTTCCCAGAGATATCAATACAATTATCCCAGATTACTGAGCCCAGAAATGATCTGGCCCTAAGAAAAACTTCAGTTAACTCGTTCCTCCCTGCACATAAAATCAGGTTACCATGTCCAGAGCCACTAAGCTCTTAGGGTACAGATGACTAAGCCTCTTCAGTCCAGGACAGTCTAAGATTTGCTTACTGAACACCAGGCTCTCCCTTCCATACAGGTCACTGGGAAGCTCTAACCCTAGGACCTCTAATGGCACTTTTCCACTGCAAGTACCGGCTAGTACCGGCTCGGCTCTACTCGGACCTGCTTGGCCTGGTTTGCTTTTCCACTGCTGGTACCGCATGGTATAGGGTTGGAACGGTTCGGTACGGTACGGTATAGGTTTGCTTTTCCACTAAAGCAGTACTAAAGTTAAGTGGGTGGGATAACAACGGGGTGGGTGGGATTCTCTGACCAATCAGTGGCTAGTAGTGACTGCATGCTAAGGATTGTGGGATATGGTACCAGTTTGGTACCTGTTGGAACCACAATCGAGTAGGTACTGTTTTTTTCAGGGCCGTAGCGTACCGTACCGTTCGGTTCCATGCAGTGTAGAAGCAAACCTATACCATACCGTACCGAACCGTTCCGACCCTATACCATGCGGTACCAGCAGTGGAAAAGCACAAAAGGGTGCCGAACTGGTACGGTTCCATGCAGTGGAAAAGCGCCATAAGAGGCCTAGGACTTCTTAGCAACAATCTTGCTGGGACTCCTGTGATACCCCACACATCAACTGGGATGTCAAATGTGGGTCTGAAGAGCACCTGGCAGAGCCAGATTAACCAGTACCTCTACAAAGCCCAAAAAACCTTTCATGGGTTCTGTCCTCTTTCCTCACTATGCAAGTTCTTCCAACAAAAGAATCCCCCCAAGCCAAAAAACGAATGTCCAGATGGGATTGCCATTCCTTTTATAGAAAGGAGAATAAGTTACAAAACCCAGCAAAAGACAGAGGTAGCGGTTTCCTTACAAATGTGAAACAATGTGTCAATCCCTTCAGAAGTCTATATAGTGAAAAGTCTAACACATGAGCAGCGCTTATAAAGAGTGTAACCTCCTTTACAGAAAGTCTGTGAATTAGCAAAGTCCTTCACAATTAATGGATCAATGTAGTGAACAAAGATGAAGGCTTCCACCACACCTCGTGACCCCTAGGGTATTGCTCACTCACCAGACATATATCATCCAAAAGCCTTTTTACTCCTAGATATTGTCAGACAGGACCAGGTATGGGCAAATCCAAACTCCTGAATATCGATGTCTCCCCAATCAAAGACAAGAGAAGGGCACAGACTCCATATCCCAGCTCGTCCAAACAATGTGTGCAGAGTGAGATGTAAAACATAAAGGGCTCATAGGGTAGTAGTTCAACACACTTTATTGATAAAACACCCCCAAACTCCCCCACTCTATGCACTCACATCAATCAAAAAGGAAAAGGCATTCAATACAAATATCCAATGACAGCAGTAGCGCTGCCAGGAAGCTCACCACACCTCTCCAGCTCGTCAGCCCAGGGAGGATGAGTAGGCAAGTCCGCAGCAGCTCGTCACAGTACTGGTGTCGGGGTGGCCGCGTGCTCACGCCCTGACATGTTTCGTCATCATCCTTACAGCCATACAGTTTGTATCTTTCAAAGTAGCACAACTCCAAATGGAGAGGTCCAATTGTCACACAGTTGAAATAAGCATCAAAAAACACTCTTTTTTCAAAGAAACTGCAAATGTTCTCCTTCCATTCCACGTCCACCAAGGAGCAGACCCAATGTTCCCCCGAAGGGGATCGCAGAGCCTTGCTCTCCAAACACTGACGTGTTTACCATGGATGTGGAGTTTCTCTTAAACTTCCTTCCCTGGCTGATTCAACTGAACCAAATTGACTCCATCCACTGGTCCTTAAATACCCCTCAAGCAATCAATGAAAATTGACAAGAAAAAGTGCCCAGCAACCATCTGGGCTGGACTCCGAGGTGAGGGGCCCTTCATCCCTCTACATGCAATATTTGCACCTACTATACTAGTACCTAGTATGAAAGATAGTCATGAGGGGATGAGCCTTGAGTTGGAAGTATAAGCCAAGAACATTGTCAGCAAGTCCAGAATACACCCGTAGATCCAAAAGAAAGAAGCCAGTGGCACGCTGTAGAATCCCTTGTGAGTAAAGCTTTATTGTTCTGGAACAAATATGAAGCTCTGCCTGGGACCTCTTCCTCTGACATATTTCACCCAAAAATAGGCTAAATTGTAGAAAAAAACATCTTTATAATCCCCAAGTCTTTTGGGCAAAGATTCTGTGGATTGATAAGACAAAAGTTGAACATTTTGGAAGGTGTGTGTCCTGTTATATCTGGTGTAAAACTAACACAGCATTTCATAAAATAACATCATACCAACAGTCACACATGTTGGTGGTAGTGTGATGGTCTGGTGCTGCTTTGCATCTTCAGGACCTGGACGCCTTGCCATCATTGATGGAACCATGAATTTTGCGCTCTACCAGAAAATCTTGAAGGACAATTTTCGGTCATCAGTTCTGGAAGCTCAAGCGCACTTTGGTTATGCAGCAGGACAATGATCTGAATTCAGCACACCAGCCAGTCCACCTCTGAATGACTAAAAAAACTATTAAAATTAAGGTTTTAGAATGGCCTGGTCAGAGTCCGAACCTAAATCCGATTGAAATGCTGTGGCATGACCTTAAACAGGCAGTTCATGCTGGAAAACCCTCCAATGTGGTTGAAGAAAACCAATTCTGCAAAGAAGAATGGGTCAAAATTCCTCCACAGACGATGTGAAAGACTCATTCCAAGTCATTGCAAACGCTTGATTGCATTTGTTACCGCCAAGGGTGGCATAACCAGTTATTAGGGTTAGGGGGCCACATAGGCCCAGGCAGGTTGGGACAGCTTTTTTCCCTTACTAAATTAAATCATCATTTAACCACTTCAGCCCCGGAAGGTTTTACCCCCCTTCCTGACCAGCCCCTATTTTGCGATTCGGCACTGCATTATTTTAACGGACAATTGCGCAGTCGTGCGAGTCTGTACCCAAACTGAATTTACTTCCTTTTTTTTCCCACAAATAGAGATTTCTTTTGGTGGTATTTGATCACCTGTGCGATTTTTATTTTTTGCTCTATAAACAAAAAAAGAGCGACAATTCTGAAAAACAAAATCAGTATTTTTCACTTTCTGCTATAGGACATTCCCGCAAAAAAAAAAAAAAATTAAAAATCAAAATTTTTTAACATTTTAGGCCAATTTGTTTTCTGCTACATATTTTTGGTAAAAAAAAAAATCGCAATAAGCGTATTTTGATTGGTTTGCACAAAAGTTATTGCGTCTACTAACTACGGGAAAGATTTATGTCATTTTTATTGTTTTTTTTTTTTTTTTTACTAGTAATGGCGGCGATCTGCCATTTTTAGTGGGACTGCGACATTGCGGCGGACAGATCGGAACAATAACTGACATTTTTGACACTTCTGGGGGGACCAGTGACATTACTACAGCAATTAGTGCTAAAAATATGCAAAACTGTTACTGTAATAATGACACTGGCAGGGAAGGGGTTAACCCTGTGGGTGATCAAAGGGGTTAATGTATGCCTATATGCTTACTAACTGTGTGTGTGTGGGGGGGGGGGGGATTCTGTGACAGGCACAGAGAGATCAGTGTTGTAGCTTAGCTGAAACTGCTGATCTGTCCCTGCCTGTCTGACAGAAGATCCGCCTGCTTTGTTTACATAAGCAGATGGGTCTTCTTTCCATTTCCCGGACGATCTAAACACAGCGGAGGCGCAGCTCTGGCAGCGCGTGCGCGCCACCGAAACCACATGCACTCCAGTCAGGTATTACTTTGTGACTGGACGCAGCCGAGCCGCTCTGCCGCAGTAATAATACTGTGGGCGGTCAGCAAGCGGTTACAAAATGCATTTTGTATTTACTCGGGTTATCTTTGTGTATTATCAAAATTTGTACGACGATCTGAATCATTAAAGTGTGACAAATATGCGACGCTGCACCCAAA
Source organism: Pelophylax lessonae (assembly GCF_965119305.1). Lineage (NCBI taxonomy): Eukaryota > Metazoa > Chordata > Amphibia > Anura > Ranidae > Pelophylax > Pelophylax lessonae. The sequence goes on along the minus strand of NC_138775.1, from coordinate 281,805,443 downwards.
TAAAATTGATGTCCTTTTTTCCCCACAAACAGAGCTTTCTTTTGGTGATATTTGATCACCTCTGCGATTTTTATTTTTTGCGCTATAAACAAAAAAAAAGAGAGACAATCCTGAAAAAAAAAAAACAATATTTTTTACTTTCTGCTTTAAAACACATCCAATAAAAAAATCTAATTTTTTCATCATTTTAGGCCAATTTGTATTCTGCTACAAATTTTTGTGAGAAAAAATCCCAATAAATGTATATTGATTGGCTTGCACAACAGTTATCGTGTTTACAAACTAGAGCATAGATTAGATTTGGCAGGTAAGAGAGGAGAGCGGACCATTTGTCCGCTCTCCTCCCCTTCTTTTTCTTAACTCTGACCCGGAAAGTGACGTTGACCCGAACTTAACTCTGACCTGGAAAGTGACGCTGACCCAGGACTTAACTCTGACCTGGAAAGTGACGCTGACCCGGAAGTTAAATCTGATCCGGAAAGTGATGCTGCCCTGGAATTTAACTCTGACTTGGAAAGTGACGCTGACCCAGGAATTAACTCTGACCCAGAATGTGACGCTGACCCGGATGTCAACTCTGACCCGGAAAGTGACGCTGACCCAGAACTTAACTCTGACCCGGAAAGTGACGCTGACCTGGAACTTAACTCTGACCTGGAAAGTGACGCTGACCCAGGACTTAACTCTGACCCAGAAAGTGACGCTGACCCGGATGTCAACTCTGACCCGGAACTTAACTCTGAGTCTGAACTTAACTTTGACCCGGAACTTAACTCTTTCCCGGAAAGTGATGCTGACCCAGGACTTAATTCTTGACCCGGAAAGTGACACTGACCCAGAACTTAACTCTGACCCAGAAAGTGACGCTGACCTGGTACTTAACTCTGACCTGGAAAGTGACACTGACCCAGGACTTAACTCTGATCTGAAAAGTGATGCTGACCCAGGATTTAACTCTGACCCAGAAAGTGACGCTGACCCAGGACTTAACTCTGACCCAGAAAGTGACGCTGACCCAGATGTCAACTCTGACCCGGAACTTAAAGCGGTAGTATCCCGCTTTTTGACACTTTTACCTACAGGTAAGCCTATAATAAGGCTTACCTGTAGGTACAAATAATATCTCCTAAACCGGCATGGTTTAGGAGATATTTACAGTGCATGCAGCCGCTCTCGCGAGCGGCGCATGCGCTCTGAAGGTCCGGGGGGACCTTCAATTAATTTGCCGGGAGCATGCGCGCGGGAGTGACGTCATCGCGGCTCCGGCCAATCATCGCGCCGGAGCCGCCGAACCCGGAAGAGACGGCGAGGGATCATGGCAGCGCCCGCAGCGATGTCCGGGGGTCCGTGTCGGGGCTTCGTTCTAAGGTAAGTTACACATAATGGGCTAGTATGCGATGCATACTAGCCCATTATGCCTTTGTCTTGCAGGTTTTTGTTTTTTCTAGGGTTTACAACCGCTTTAACTCTGAGCCAGAACTTAACTTTGACCCAGAACTTAACTCTTTCCTGGAAAGTAATGCTGACCCGTAACTTAACTCTGACCCAGAAAATGATGCTGACACAGGACTTAACTCTGACCCAGAAAGTGACGCTGACCCGAATGTCAACTCTGACCCGGAACTTAACTCTGAGCCAGAACTTAACTTTAACCCAGAACTTTACTCTTTCCCGGAAAGTGATGCTGACCCGTAACTTAACTCTGACCCAGAAAATGACGCTGACCCAGGACTTAACTCTGACCCAGAAAGTGGCGCTGACCCGGATGCCAACTCTGAACCGGAAAGTGACACTGACCCGGAAGTTAACTCTCACCCGGAAAGTGACGCTGACCCCAAAGTTAATTCTGACACTGAAAGTGACGCTGGCCCCAAAGTTAACTCTGACACTGAAAGTGACACTGATCAGGAAGTTAACTCTGACGCGAGCGTGATAATCTGATGTCACTTCCGGGTCCCTGTTGACAGTTTCCTCGCCCATTCAGGTCAGGAGAGAATGTAATGCAGTATGATGTGCATTGCATTCCATTCAGTGGAGCACAGGGGAGACATTGGGGATCTTTTAGACCCTGCATGTCCCATTAAAGAGAACTGGTCACCAAAAAAATCATCACATAGGGGACTTTTTGTCCATTGTGTGATAAAAAAAAAGTTAAGTAAAAAAAAATGTTTTTTTTTTAATTGTAAAAAAATAAAGTTACATCCAAGCACATTAAATCCCCCCCCCCAAAAAATTGAGGCCTCCCACACATACAAACGGAAATGCACGCGGCAGAGTAGCAACACCTGAAAACGTTGATTGCGATACACATGTTACATATGACCACGCATGCTGGAATGAGAGCAATAATTCTAGCACCAGATCTGCTTCATAACGCTAAACTGATGACCTATAGGGGGCTGAAGTTTGTCGGCATTTAATGGGCGCACACAAATTTAAGGTTTTGTATGTTGGGTATCTGTTTACTCGGTACAACCTTAAGACCCCGTTCACACTGGGGCGACGCTACTTGCCGGGGCGACCTCACAGGTCGTGGTGCGCAGCTCGCACCGTGACCTCGGAGCGGCCGGCACGGACTTCATAACATTGAAATCAATGCAGGTCGCACCAGGTCGCCCCAAAGAAGCTCCGGACCCTTTTTCTAAGTCGGAGCGACTTGTGTCGCTCCTATTAGAACGGGTCCACAGCTACTCTATGGCAGGCGACCTGTCAGGCGACCTGTCAGGCGACCAGGTTGCCTGACAGGTCGCCCCAGTGTGAATGGAGTCTTAATATTTGACCTAAAAAAATGGGTAATTGGAACTACCACTATTTTATTCTCTAGGGCCTGCTTTCAGAAAATGTATAATATTTGGGGGTATTTATGTAATCTTCAGGCCTAAAACTATTTTTGAAACATGTGCAAAAAAAGTACAAAATGGCTCCGGCAGCGAAAGGGTTAATGGATAAGATCACCTTCGGGAAGATGTGACATGTTCCACCCATAAGCTTTGTTGATTAAAAAAAAATAACTGACTTCTAACTTTTTTAGCTGACTCCTAGATTCAAAGCAAATTTGTCAAGCCGTGGCCTATGATTACCTTAATTACTTCCCGCCCGCCGCCAAATGACAGCCAAGCGGCGCGCCTCTTGTTCTGGGATGACATCACATTTCAGTGCCCAGTTTAGCCACGATCCTGGGACACGGCGTGACCCTGATCTAGGCTAGGAGCCGCTGCCTTTACCCATGTGATCGGCTGTGTCCAATCACAGCCAATCACATGTAAACAAGGAAGTGCCGTTTATCGGCTTTTCCTGTCTCGCACTGACAGAGTGTGCGTGAGGAGAGCTGATAAGCGGCATCTCCTCACAGGAGAAATGTGTCATGGTAATCAGTGCCCTGATTACAATGCAGCCCAAACAGTGTCCATCAGTGCCATGCCACTCTTTGCCCATCAGTGACACCAGTCTGTGCCCATCAGGAAGGCCGATCTGTGTCCATCAGTTATGCCAATCAGTGCTACCTTTCAGTGCCCATCAGTACCACCTATCATTGCCCATAAGTGCCACCTACCAATGCTCATCAGTGCAACCTATCAGTGCCCATCAGTGCCACTGATCAGTGCTCATCAGTGCTATATATCAGTGCCACCTATTAGTGCCCATCAGTGACGCCTATCAGTGCCCATCAGTGCTGCATATTATTGCCTCCTCCGTGCCACCCCATCAGTGCCCTTCAGTGCAGCCTATCAGTGCCCATCAGTGCAGTCTATCAGTGCCGCCTATCAGTGCTCATCGGTGCTGTATATCAGTTCCGCCTATCAGTGTATATTAGTGATGTATATCAGTGCCACCTATCAGTGCCCATCAGTGCTGCATATTAGGACTCATCAGTGCAGCCTATCAGTGCCCATCAATGCAGCTTATCAGTTCTCATCAGTGCCACCTATCAGATTGTATTAGTGCTGTATATCAGTGCCACCCATCAGTGCCCATCAGTTCCACCTATCAGTGCTGCATATTAGTGCCCATCAGTGCAGCCTATAAGTGCCCATCAGTGCCGCTTATCAGTGCTCATCAGTGCTGAATATCAGTGTCGCCTATCAGTGCTCATCAGTGCTGTATATCAGTGCCCATCAGTGCTGCATATTAGTGCCCATCAGTGCAGCCGATCAGTGCTGTATATCGGTGCCGCCTATCAGTGCTCATCAGTGCTGTATATAATTGCCACCTATCAGTGCCCATCTGTGGCACCTATCAGTGCCGTCTATCAGTGCCCATCAGTGCTGTATATTAGTGTCTCCTCCTCCGTGCCACCCCATTAGTGCCCTTCAGTGCTGCCTCATTAGTGCAGCCTATCAGTGCCCATCAGTGTAGGAGAAAAATTACTTAGTTAAAAAATTTGCTGACAGAAACTAAAAAAACTTTTTTTTTTCAAACCTTTTGGTCTTGTTTTGTTTAACAAAAAATACAGAACCCAGTAGTGACTAAATACCACCAAAAGAAAGCTCTATTTGTGTGAAGAAAATGATAAAAAATTCATATGGGTACAGTGTAGCATGACCGCGCAATTGTCATTCAAAGTGCGACAGCGCTGAAAGCTAAAAATTGGCCTGGACAGGAAGGGGGTGAAAGTGCCTGGTATTGAAGTAGTTAAAGCTTGACAAACACGGTACAATTTAATTGTAAAATATCCTTTACCACACAGCTAAGCAATCCATTCAATTTGTATCCAGTCAGGCCTTTGCAATACGCAGCTGATGGTAGGGGTTGTACAATCAGATTGTACAGTGTATGGCCAGCTTTAGAGACACATTTTGTTTTCAGTTCAGAAAGTTCTGTGCTTGAACCTCGTGTGCCGGGGTCAGGACATTACGCAGACAAAAATTTCAGAGTTTTTTTATTAGTCAGATGAAGAAGTGTTACAGATTTTCTGGCAGGCGATCCTGAAATCTGGAGTTTCTGGTCTCCTAAAAGCGTCAGCGAATACTTCAGACCGCCATATTTCCTTTACATCGTTTAAATATTTAATCATATCTCTTGGTATTAAATTTGAATTTTGATACGCAGAACCGTACCACAAGTGCCTGGCGGGGAACGCGGCTTTTTGATGCACAATTTTTTTTTTTTAAATTCAGAATCAGACAGATCCATCATACGTGAAAACAAGCCTTCAATTAAAAAGAAGAATAGCGAAACCCCCAAAGCGGTCCCTGGAGAAGGGACTGTAAAACGTCCCGGCTGGACCCTTCATTACTCGGGTATTGATGAATATTCAGCGCTCCGAGTCCAGGACCTCACAAATCTCCCCGACAAGCTGACAGCCACAATTCCCATGAATGACAAGATGACTGCTGGCAGTCAAAGAGTTAACCTACTGCCATCTAGTGGGGAAAGAGAAGAACAGGCGGACAAATCCTCTATTGAAGGGTCAGGTCGTCCTAAAGTGATACTGCCGATACAGGTGGAGCCCAGAGGGCCAACTCACCCTCTATAGATAGAGAACTTCAGCGATAGGATTTCCCTGCCATCATTCCCGGCTCTGCTCCTGTCCATCGGGAAGTTTTGGTTGTTTCTTTATATTTATAGAAAGGAGAGACAGCCCTTTAATGCAGGGGTTCTCCACTAACTTCATATAGGGGGCCCCAAATGCACATCATTTTCGGTGTATGCAACGGTAGGGAAAACTGTCAGAGACTGCAGACATACTACAAGAGAAGGTCAGAGACTGCAGACATGGTACAGCAGATGGTCAGAGACTGCAGACATTATACAGGAGATGGTCAGAGACTGCAGACATGGTACAGGAGATGGTCAGAGACTGCAGACATACTACAAGACATGGTCAGAGACAGCAGACATGATACAAGAGATGGTGAGGGACTGCAGACATGGTACAGGAGATGGTCAGAGACTGAAGACATGATACAAGTGATGGTCAGAGACTGCATACATAATACAGGTGATAGTCAGAGACTGCAGACATGGTACAGGAGATGTAAGAGACTGCAGACATACTACAGGAGATGGTCAGAGACTGCAGACATACTACAGGAGAAGGTCAGAGACTGCAGACATGATACAAGAGATGGTCAGAGACTGCAGACATGACACAGGTGATAGTCAGAGACTGCGGACATGATACAAGAGATGGTCAGAGACTGCAGACATGAAATAGGAGATGGTCAGAGATTGCAGACATGATACAGGAGATGGTTAGAGATTGCAGACATGATACAGGAGATGGTCAGAGACTGAATACATACTACAAGAAATGGTTAGAGTCTGCAGACATACTACAAGAAATGGTCAGAGACTGCAGACATGGTACAGGAGATGGTCAGAGACTGCAGACATACTACAAGAGATGATCAGAGATAGCAGACATGATACAAGAGATGGTCAGAGACTGCACACATGGCACAGGAGATGGTCAGAGACTGCAGACATGGTACAGGAGATGGTCAGAGACCGCAGACATAATACAGGTGATAGTCAGAGACTGCAGACATAGTACAGGAGGTGTCAGAGACTGCAAACATTATACAAGAAATGGTCTGAGACTGCAGACATTATGCAAGAGATGGTCAGAGACAGCAGACATGATACAGGAGATGGTCAGAGACTGCAGACATGGTACAGGAGATGGTCAGAGACTGCAGACATACTACAAGAGATGGTCAGAGACTGCAGACATCCTACAGGAGATGGTCAGAAGCACCGTACACACGTACCGATTGTCGGCCATAAATATTCGGCCGCCGAACGATCGGACGATTGTCGGCTTGTTAGTATGATGCTTCCGACAGCCGACAGCGCATTTTCGGCCGAACAGAATCTGTCCTGCAGGCATTAAAATTTTTGTACGCCGACAACAGAACGGCCGATTGTTCGCCAGTCAGTACAGAATTCGGCCGACAAACAGCCGATTAGCACGACTGGGCATGCTCAGAAAAGAAAAAAGACAAGGAAAGTTAACCATCACATGACATCACTTCTGCAGTCGGCTGTTGTTGGCCGACAAAATTCATGTGCAGTCTTTTGCAGTTTTCAGCCGACAGGACAGCACCGGACAAAAGACGGCCGATCGTTCGGCCGACACTTGGTACGTGTGTACGGGGCTAGAGACTGCAGATATGATACAAGATATGATCAGAGACTGCAGACATGTTATAGAAGATGGTAAGAGACCACAGACATAACACAGGTGATAGTCAGAGATTGCGGACATGATACAAGACTGCTTTAACCCCTTGTACCCCGCACTTGCAAGCTGCAACCACATGCATTGCAGGTGGTTGCAGAGCAGCCCCATAACTTGCTGAATGTAATGGGGGTATAATTCCGGCTGCGAAGCAAGGCATTGTGGCTGCGGCATGTGTACATCCCCGGACGCTGCCTCTGCAGGTAAACAGGGAGTGGTTGGCGGGGGGGGGGTTGTTTTACCACCCCCAACCACTAGCGTGAATGAGCCCTAAAGCCAGCTGAACGCTAACTGTCAGATACACTTTGGTGCAATGCAAAGAGATGCAAACATGGCTATGTGAACAACACTGTCCGCTGCAATGTGCATAATTGACACAGAGCATTGACTGGCTTCAAAAGCGCTGCTGAAATGCCGCCTTATGGAAAATGTTATTTTTTTTATTCAAAAAGTAAAAAAAAAAAAAAAAAAAGATACAAATGTTTCTTCTTTGAAACTATTATTACTATACAGGATTTATATAGCGCCAACAGTTTCCCGCTAAGCTTTACCACATGAGGGCAAACAGTACAGAGGAATCAGAGGGCCCTGCTCATTAAATTACATGGTTACTTTTCAAATAGAAGTTCCATCCTCTAAAAGGGACACAGCCGCCCCCCCCATATAAGAGAGACAGACGTCCCAGAATCCCAGAGTCGGTGCGGGGAGCGACAAGTCATTTATTTTCTCATCCTTTAAACTTTTAACGAGACCTTCAGAGTGTGAAAGTAAAGCAGAATTGGGTGGCGTGTGTTTGGGCGCTGAGAGGTTGATATATGGACCTGTCCTATGGGGAGCCGCTCTGTACTCCAAATACTAACAATTATTTATGAGCCGAATCTCTATTTACATTCCCTGTTGTCTTGTTACATTCAAGTGTGAATTTAATGTGAGTCGGTGTATTAGCAGCACTCGCAAAGCATTCCCTACCATTAATAACGACCATGAGTGGAGTCCCTACATAGGTACGGACCCCAGTGCCAATCGCAGACAGGCCCCCACCTTGCTGCCTTTTTTAATGCACCCCCACCCATATTATTGCTCAGAAATACAATTAGGCATAATGGAAAAATGCTGCCACAAGATCCTCTATGTCAGTGTTTCTCAACCTTTTTTTAGTCAAGGCACCCTTTAAAAGTTATGGACAATCTCGAGGCACCCTTTAAAAGTTTTCGGATAATCTCGAGGCACCCTTTTTAAAGTTATGGACAATCTTAAAGCACCCTTTAAACATTATGGACAATCTCGAGGCACCCTTTAAACATTATGGACAATCTCGAGGCACCCTTTAAAAGTTATGGACAACCTTGAGGCGCCCTTTAAAAGTTATGGACAATCTCGATGCACCCTTTAAAAGTTATGGACAATCTCGAGGCGCCCTTTAAAAGTTATGGACAATCTCGAGGCGCCCTTTAAAAGTTATGGACAATCTCGAGGCACCCTTTAAAAGTTATGGACAATCTCGAGGCACCCTTTTAAAAGTTATAGACAATCTCGAGGCACCCTTTTAAAAGTTATGGACAATCTCGAGGCGCCCTTTAAAAGTTATGGACAATCTCGAGGTGCCCTTTAAAAGTTATGGACAATCTCGAGGCGCCCTTTAAAAGTTTTCGGACAATCTCGATGCACCCTTTAAAAGTTTTCGGACAATCTCGATGCACCCTTTAAAAGTTATGGACAATCTCGAGGCACCCTTTAAAAGTTATGGACAATCTCGATGCACCCTTTAAAAGTTATGGACAATCTCGATGCACCCTTTTAAAAGTTATGGACAATCTCGAGGCGCCCTTTAAAAGTTATGGACAATCTCGAGGTGCCCTTTAAAAGTTATGGACAATCTCAAGGCACCCTTTAAAAGTTTTCGGACAATCTCGATGCACCCTTTAAAAGTTATGGACAATCTCGAGGCACCCTTTAAAAGTTATGGACAATCTCGATGCACCCTTTAAAAGTTATGGACAATCTCGATGCACCCTTTAAAAGTTATGGACAATCTTGAAGCACCCTTTAAACGTTTTCGGACAACCTCGAGGCACCCTTTAAAAGTTATGGACAATCTCGAGGCACCCTTTAAACATTATGGACAATCTCGAGGCACCCTTTAAAAGTTATGGACAGTCTCAAGGCATCCCATTCCAAAATGTAAATCTATTCTTTTAGTTTTACATAATGCAGCAACATCCACAAGTCCAAGTAGGACACTCAACGTTTAAGGTGATTTATTCTTCCAAAGCCATCATGGGTGAACTTTACTGTGGACGCAAAGCATCAGGGCAGCGGCTATTAAACATTCCTGTCTGCTGCCTATTGCAGCTTAACCTCTTGCCGATGGCAAGGCGGCTCTGCTACGCAGGATGACATACCTAGTACTGCACTTCCGGGTCTGGGGGCGCACCTGATTAGACACAGCAGGAGCTGATCAGCAGGTACGGCGGACTCGATGTCTGCCAGCACCCACCACCGCCAATGCTTCAGTACTTCTGCCTATGTAGACTGCAGATCACAATTCTGTCAGTACAGAAGGCATGGATCCTGTGTTCCTGCAAAGCAGGGGCACCCATCCATCGCCTTCCCATAATACAAGCACCTCCCTCACAGTAGTAAAACACTGGTTAGGCACACATTTAACCCTATGATCGCCCCTGATGTTAACCCCTTCCCTGCCAGCGTCATTAGTACAGTGACAGTGCATATTTTTTTAGCACCGATCACTGTATCAGTGTCACTGGTCCCAAAAAAGTGTCAGTTAGTGTCTGATTTTGTCCGCTGTAATATCATAGTCCCGCTATAAGTCGCTGATCGCTCCATTAAAAAAAAACAGCCTACCTGGCAGGGCCCCCCCCCCCCCCAAATTTATCAAGACAATATTTTCACTAAAAATACACTAAAATCATTATTAGCGGACACAAACATAATAGAGAACCTGTGTGAATTAGCCTTTTTTTTAAATGTTTTTTACGTTTTAAAAAAAAAAAGGTGTAACTTTTATTTTTTTTTTGAATGGTATAAATGTTTACAATGATCTTATTTTACAATTTTTTTAAATGTTTACAGGACAGGGAAGGTAGCAGCGCTGCGGGGGGCACGGGGGGGGGGAGGGGGGGAGGGGGGGAGGGGGGGGGTGGTGGTATCAGAAGCAGGCAGGACAGGGAGGGGGATCGGTGTCGGAGAAGTAATTACAGGAATGATGCCCTGTGTCTGTGTCTCTCCCTGCAGCAGGTGAAAGTTTGCAGGAGGGGGAGAAGGTGGCTTTCAGCTGCTGCAGAGAGCCGCACAGGGCTTTCTTCTGTAATTGCCCCTCCGTCCGACCGCACCGATTCCCCGTGCTGTTGGGGCCCACCCTTGTGCCGGGCCCCCTACAGGAGGAATGGTGCACCCCCCCCCCTATCAGCGGCCCTGCATAGATGGTTCGAGTTGAGCCATGCATAGGCAGGCTGAATGTACCAAGGTAATTGATCGATCAACTTGGGTACAACCAGCATGCCGGAAAAAAATAAAATATTGAGCATTAATCTGCACGCTCATCCCTTAAACATAAATTCCCTCTCCTCCCAGTACAAATCTGCCCCTGTTAAAATCCCCCTCCCAGAACAAATCGCTCAGATATATGCCCCCAGCACACCCACCCTCCCCCACAAAACAAAACATTTCCCCTCATAGCAAACATCCTCTCTACCCCTTAAATTTGCCCTCCAAGCAAATCCCTCCCTCCAACTCCAAACCCCCCCTTCCAAAGCAAATTTCCCTCCCCTCCTAGCAAAATACACCCCAATCATCTCTACTAAGAGAAATCCCCCCCCCCCCCCAAAAAAAAATATTTCCCCTCTATACCATTTTACTTTTCTAGCGCAAACCCCTCAAATCCCTTCCCCTAGCACAAATCCTCTTCCCTCATCCCCATCCTAACACAAATCCCCCCAAATCACCACCAAATTTGCCCTCCTAGAAGAATTCTTACCCCCTGACGATCTCCTAATTTCCCCTTCTCAAAACAAGCCCCTCACCCCTCAAACTCCTTGTGGTGCCCCCCTCCCCCCCCGATACCACAGTGCGCAGGGCAGCCGCCCCTCCTGCCCACCCCTTGTACCACCAAATTTGCCCTCCTAGAAGAATTCTTACCCCCTGCCGATCTCCGAATTTCCCCTTCTCAAAACAAGCCCCTCACCCCTCAATCTCCTTGTGGTGCCCCCCTCCCCCCCACGATACCACAGTGCGCAGGGCAGCCGCCCCTTGTACCACCAAATTTGCCCTCCTAGAAGAATTCTTACCCCCTGCCGATCTCCTAATTTCCCCTTCTCAAAACAAGCCCCTCACCCCTCAAACTCCTTGTGGTGCCCCCCTCCCCCCACGATACCACAGTGCACAGGGCAGCCGCCCCTCCTGCCCACCCCTTGTACCACCAAATTTGCCCTCCTAGAAGAATTCTTACCCCCTGCCGATCTCCTAATTTCCCCTTCTCAAAACAAGCCCCTCACCCTACAATCTCCTTGTGGTGCCCCCCCTCCCCCCATGATACCACAGTGCCCAGGGCAGCTGTCCCTCCTGCCCACCCCTTGTCCCGGCTCAGAGCGAATCAACCCAGTTGGTTCCCGTGGTTGCAGGAAAGATATTTGCTCTGTGTATGGCCTGCCTAACACTTTTTACTTAGATATAAGATGTGTGTCTGGAATGAAGGAATAAGATGGTCGATTCCCTTTAAGCCGTCCTTTTTCTGCACTCGGCGAGTCTCTGCTGGAAGGTTGAACCGGCGTGTCCTTTCTCCTGCGTCAGCCAGTGTAATGAGTCAGGGAGAATGTACATTAAACAAATCTCCATCGTGACCGGGTTAAGTATTCAGGAAAAAAAAAAGAGCATTGAATTTCCAGCGCACTATGGCGATCGTAATGAAACCACAACATTAAACAGTAATCGCGGCTTAAATCGGAGTAACACATGATATACTTTCTCTGCATGGAAAGTGAACGCTGAAATAAAACAAGCTCAAAGCAATTGAAAAATTAGCGAGGACATTCATTGAACTCCTAATCTCTGGTATGACTTCTTAGGGGGACAAATTGAAAAGGTGTTTTTCCGCTACCAAAAATTTTATTTTTTCATTAGAAGGTGACATCTGTATCTGGTTCCCCCCACGGTCCCCAGGTCAGATCCCGTTGTTGTGTTCCGTCTTTGAATATTTGTATCCTTTTTTTAGGCCCCTTTCACACGATTGGACTGATCGGGTCCACCTGTCCAAAGGACATAGGATGTCCTTTGATGACGCGCTGGAAGGTGGGGCGAAACGCGTTGACGTATTTCCGGTTACGCTGAACCATTGACGTCACTTCCTGTCCTCCATGGAACGCACGCCAGACAGGGTTCCCGGAATGTTCTCAATATTCTGCTACAAGCTGTAATCGCATCTACAAAGTACTTATTGTTATTTCATTTGTGCAATACACTTCTACAAAACAGGCTTCGCTATGGTACCTGTTCGTTACATTTGAGTCCCCAAAGATCCTTTAACCACTTAAGGACCGACCGCCCGCCGCAGATTTACTGCGGCAGGCAGCCCCTCCTGCGCAAACCGATGTAACTGTACGTCGGTTGCGTGCCTGCAGCTAGGGGGCGAGCACGCGCGGTCGGCGGCGCGCTCCCGCCCCCACTCGGCAGTGGGGATTGGACATGTCCTAAGATATTTGATAGGGTAGCCATGGACAGGGTAAGGGTACAGATTGTTCCTTTTGTTTGGCTGTCCATGTTCAACAGATAGCTGCGGGTTTTTAAACAGATTCTCACTAATACCGATACCCTTGTGATGTTGTTTTTTTATTTCTGCTTGTATAATACATTCTTGACTGTACCTTTATGAATACATTCACTTTATTGGTTGCTACCTCACACTCTATTACTTATGTGCCTGTACCATGCTGTTGTATCCAATAAATTACCATTCTGTTCGTTAAGAGAGAGGTGAAGCCTCCATTAATCTATATGTAATGTTCCACTCCCCCCATTGTGTTAGCTGGTTATGGGCATAGTGGAGGAGGGAGGGAATGGGCTGTCATTTACCACTGTGAATACTCCCACGTGTGTCTCTATAGTCACATAGACTGCTCAGATGTGATAGGGAGGAAATACTCAGCATAGAAACTCACTGAAAACTGAGCATGTGCAGAGTTGCCAACTCCCATGCAGGGGACCAGCAGCTCCGATTGCCGCCGGGCACCCGCGATCGTTCCCCGCTGAGAGAGAAGGATGGCCGGCTGTTGTAAACACAGCAGACCGTTCTTCTCCCTGCAATGATCACAGAGCGCCTGTGATCCTTCTATGTAGGATCACAGGTCTCTATCATCATTTCAAAAGCCACGCCCCCATACAGTTAGAATCACTCCCCTAGGCTTACATTTAACCCACTGTTAAACCCTTCCCTGCCAGTGTCATTATCACAGTAACAGTGCATATTTTTAGCACTGATTACTGTAGTAATGTCACTGGTCCCCCCAAAAGTGTCAAACATGTCAGTCAAGGGTCCGATCTGTCCCCCGCAATGTCGCAGTCCCGCTAAAAATTGCAGATCGCCACCATTACTAGTAAAAAAAAAAAAAAATGACATAAATCTTTCCCCTAGTTTGTAGACGCAAACTTTTGCGCAAACCAATCAAAATACGCTTATTGCGACAAATTGGCCTAAAATGCTAAAAAAAAAATAGATTTTTACTTTTTTTTGGGGGGGGGGGGGGAATGTCATATAGCAGAAAGTGAAAAAAAATGTATTTTTTTTTCAGAATTGTCGCTCTTTTTTTGTTTATAGCGCAAAAAATAAAAATCGCACAGGTGATCAAATACCATCAAAAGAAATCTCTATTTGTGGGGAAAAAAGGACTTCAAATTTATTTGGGTACAGCGTCGCACGACCGCGCAATTGTCCATTAAAATAACGCAGTGCCGAATCGCAAGAAATGGCCCGGTCATGAAGACGGCAAATCCTTCTGGTCCAGAAGTGGTTAACAAACTAGTGTACAGCGGTGGTGTGGCGGTTTCCAGCAAATGAATTGGCTTCCATCTCACCAGCTATAAGCCTTACTGACCCCCAGACTGAAATAGCTGATGGTCCATTATTTCTGGTGAGTGGGGATACAGGAGGGGTGTGAGGCACCCCGCACCTCAGCAATTTTTTTTTATTTGAAGCACCTTAGCACATTTTGTGGATCCTTTGGAGCACTTTTAGCACTTTGATCAGCAACTTCATGAGACTTTTTGGAACACTTAAGCACTTTATTGATGTCAATGAATTTTTTTGCACATGAACACTTTATTGAATAATTTTTATATGATTGTTATTGTTATATTTTTATATGATTGTGAGCGCAAGCGCTGTTATTATCACTTATATAAGGTGACATCTGTATCTGATTCCCCCCCACGGTCCCCGGGTCAGATCCCTTTGCGGTGTTCCTTCTTTGAATATTTGTATCCTTTTTAGGCCCCTTTCACACGATCGGACTGATCGGGTCCGTCTGTCCATTTTTCAGGTGGACCCGATCGGGCCACCCATTGACGTTTACGGGGAGACGGGTGTCAGCGGACACCGGCCTGGCATGCCAGATAAAAACAGACATAAGGCCAGTGGTGTATTTTGGTTTTGTGCTGCCCTAGGCAAGACTAAAATTTTGCACCCCCTCCTATGTAAGTTTGCCCCACTCCTTCCTTTATAATGGGTGTGACTCCCTCCAAAATTGAAGGACTACAAGTCCCAGCATGAACCCCTGACATCTCATGAGAGGGGGAGGGTGAGAGGGGGTGGGAGAGAGAGAGGGGGGTGGGTGAGGAAGGGATAGAGAGAGAAGGGATGAGAGAGAGAGAGAGGGGGGGGATGAGAGAGAGAGAGGGGGGATGAGAGAGAGAGAGAGGGCAGATGAGAGAGAGAGGGGGATGGGTGAGAAAGGGATAGAGAGAGAAGGGATGAGAGAGAGAGAGGGGGGAGGGGAGAGAGAGAGAGAGGGCAGATGAGAGAGAGAGGGGGTGAGAAAGAGAGAAAGGGGGGTGAGAGAGAGGGGGGATGAGAGAGAAGATTAAAGACAGAGAGAGAGAGAGGGGGATGGGAGACAGAGGGAGTGAGAGAGAGAGAGAGAGAGAGGGAGGGAGGGAGAGAGGGGGACGAGAGAGAGAGAGAGAGAGAGAGAGAGAGAGAGAGAGAGAGAGAGGGGGGTGTGTGTGAAAGAGAGAGAGAGGGGATGAGAGAGAGAAAGATAGAAGGATGTGAGGGAGAGAGAGAGGGGGGTGAGAGAGGGGGGATGAGAGAGAGGAATGGGTGAGAGAGAGAGACCAGAGGGGATGAGAGAGAGAGGGGGGATGAGAGCGGGGGATGAGAGAGAAAGGGGGGTGAGAGAGAGAGAATGGGGGGGTGAGAGAGAGAGAGAGAGAGAGAGAGAGAGAGAGAAGAGGGTGAGAGAGGCAGTTCTAGCAACTAGTGGCCAATAGAGTCTAAGGTGAAGGGGGGCTTTTTTGATGCCCCCCCTGCAAAGTGCCGCCCTAGGCCTGGGCCTTGTCGGCCTAGGCCAAAATACAGCACTGCATAAGGCGATACGTTCACCAACCGTCCAGCGGGTCAGATCGGAATGGATCGGATGAAAACGGACAGCCTGTTCATTTTTAATCTGATCTCCCCCCATAGAGGAGAGTGGGACTCTGACAGGTCCTTCTCTGCACAGTGAGCGGAGACAGACCTGTCATCCACCTGCTCAGCGGGGATCAACGGAGCAATCCCCACTGAGCAAGCGGAGTCCATCAAAACTGATCCGCCCTGTGTGAAACGGACCTTATATTGGCTGATTTCTAATTGTTAAAGGGTAACTCCACTTTCATGTGGAAAACAAATTGCAAATAAAGAAAAAACAATATAGCGTATAAAACTGCAAAAAAAATAAAAAATCATATTGTCATTGAATGTTATTAAAAATTACCTTTAATTTTCAATCTGCAGCTTTTCTGAAAATGCAGTACAATATAGCCGCCTGGAGCTGTTCTGTACACAGAATGTATACTGACCACACCCCCAGAAACATCATTTCCTGCTTGTGTGATTGGCTCACCAATTTTCCCAGAAGTCTGCACTAAGATACAAGTCAGATTTCTGGCATCCCCTGCAACAAAAATTTCATTTTTTGGTGAGATACTCCCAATAGGAACACGTCTAAAGGGATGCAGGCCCAGCAGATTTCCTCATTAGAGCCCTGCAGCTGCCACAGCTGATAGATAATTATGAAACCACTCCCATTAGACCCACTCAGCACAGAGGAACAAACAATGATTTCTTCAGAATAACAAAAGGTAGAAATCTGCAACAAAGTTTGTTATAATCCTTGTATTGTACAGAGATCACCCAGAGGGGAATGTTTTTTTTCTCAACAAAAGTGGAGTTACGCTTTAAGAAAACAACATATTCCTGATGTAGTACAATAACTGCTGATTACAGTGTTGCATTTGTACTTTTTAGATACGCTATTTGTATCGTCTTCTCCTGATGAAGAGAACTTTGGTTGACGAAACACGTTGAGAAATTTTATCCACCTGATAGACGACTGTGGAAGTAACATCTCGTCCTATCTTGTGGATTGTAATGCACTGATCAAAAACATTATGACAACAGGTAAAATAATTAACGCGGATTATCTGATGACAATGGAACCTGAATGTGGATGGGATATATTTGGCAGTAAGTGAACATGTTGTCCCTGAAGTTGAGGTGTTGAAATCAGAAATATAGTAAAAGTGTAAGGATTTGAGCAACTTTTAGAAGGGGTAAATTGTAATGGCTCGATGACTGTGTCAAAGCAACTACATAAATTCCAGCTCTTGTGGGATGTTCCTGGTCTGCAAAGGACGGACCTATCAAAAGTGGTTCAAGGAAAAAAAACGCCAGGGTCATGGGCAGCCAAGGCTTGTTATTGCACATTGGGATTAAAGGCCGGCCCGTGTAGTCCCATCCAATAGAAGAGCTACTGGAGCTCAAATGGCTGAAAGACTTAATGCCGGTTCTGATAGAAAGGTGTCAGAACACACAGATCATCGCGGTTTGTTGTTTCTGGGGCTGTGTAGCCGCAGACCAGTCAGGGTGCCCATGCTGAAACATGACCACAGCCAAAAGTGCCTACAATGGCCATGTGAGCGTCAGAACTGGATCACGGAGCAATGGAAGAAGGTGGCCTGGCCTGATTAACCGCTTGCCTACTGCCTAACGCGATTTACGTCGGCGGTCAGCCCCTCACAGGCTAGCGACGTAGACCTCTAGGGAGCAAGCGCATGCCGCTGGAGGCACGCTCCCGCTCGCTCACGGACCCCCCCCCCCCGCGCGTGTGACCGGCGGACCCGATGTCTGCCGGGCACTCGCGATTCTCTGTTACAGCAGGAGAAAGTCAGGCGGCTAATGTAAACACAGCCGCCTGTCATTCTCCCCTGTGTAAGAATTGAGATCATACGGTTCTGCTATGTAGGACCGTTAATCTCTGTTCTTACACCTCAAGCCACATCCAATCACAGTTAGAAGCACGCCCCTAGGGACACACTTAACCCCTCCCTCTCAAAAAAAGCTAACCCCTTCACTGCCAGTGTCATTTTTACAGTAACAGTGCATATGTATAGCACTGATTACTGTAGTAATGTAACTGGTAACCCCAAAAGTGTCAAAAATGTCAGTCAAGGGTCCGATCTGTCCGCCGCAATGTCGCAGTCCCGCAAAAAAAAAAAATCGCAGATCGCCGCCATTACTCGTTAAAAAAAAAACAACAAAAATGACAAAAATATTTCCCTTAGTTAGTAAACGCGATAACCTTTGCGCAAACCAATCGAAATACGCTTTTTGCAATTTTCTTTACCAAACATAGGTAGCAGAAAACAAATTGGCCTAAAATGTTAAAAAATTTTGAATTTTACATTTTTTGGGGGGAATTTCATATAAAAGAATGTGAAAAATATTGTTATTTTTTCAAAATTGTTGCTTTTTTTTGTTTATAGCGCAAAAAGTAAAAATCGCACAGGTGATCAAATGCCACCAAAAGAAAGCTCTGTTTGTGGGGAAAAAAAGGACATCAATTTAATTTGGGTACAGCGTCGCACGGCCACGCAATTGTCCGTTAAAGTCACGCAGTGCCGAATCGCAAAATAGGCCATGGTCAGGAAGGGTGTAAAATCTTCCAGGGCTTAAGTGGTTAATAACGTTTTCTTTTTACAATATCTGAATGGCCGGGTCTATGTGCATTCCTTACCTGGAGAAGAGATCACACCAGAATAAACTATGGGAAGGAGGAAAGACGGTGGAGGCAGTGTGAGGTTTTGTCTAGTAGAGTCCATGTCTCGATGGGTCAGGGCTGTTTTGGTGGCAAAAGGGAGACCTACTCAATATTATGTGGTGGTCATGGTGTTATGGCTGATCGGTGTAGGTCAATTAGTAACTATACATGTAATTGATCCATTCATGTTTTTGTATGGACTGTGTAAACTAAGATACACTATATTGTCAAAAGTATCGGGACGCCTGCCTTTACACACACATGAGCTTTAATGTCATCCTAGTCTTAGTCCGTAGGGTTCAACATTGAGTTGGCCCACCCTTTGCAGCTATAACAGCTTCAACTCTTCTGGAAAGGCTGTCCACGAGGTTTAGGAGTGTGTCTATGAGAATGTTAGACCATTCTTTCAGAAGCACATTTGTGAGGTCAAGCACTGATGTTGGACGAAAAGGCCTGGCTCACAGTCTCCGCTCTAATTCATCCCAAAGGTGTTCTATTGGGTTGAGGCCAGGACTCTGTGCAGGCCAGTCAAGTTCCTTCAGCCCAAACTCGCTCATCCATGTCTTTATGGAACTTGCTTTGTGCACTGGTGCACAGTCATGTTGGGGGAGGAAGGGGCCATCCCCAAACTGTTCCCACTAAGTCAGGCAATTGTCCAAAATGTCTTGGCATGCTTACGTCTTAAGAGTTCCCTTCAATGGAACTAAGGGGCCAAGCCCAACCCTTGAAAACCAACCCTACACCATAATTTCCCCTCCACCAAATGATTTTGACCGGTGCACAAAGCAAGGACAGCCTTCCCAAAAGAGTTGAAGCTGTTATAGCTGCAAAGGGTGGGCCAACTCAATATTGAACCCTACAGACTAAGACTGGGATGCCATTAAAGTTTATGTGTGTGTAAAGGCAGGTGTCCCAATACTTTTGACAATATAGTGTATATTGAGATTGTACAATTCAAAACAGCTGTTGATGACTATTGTAGCTCATATACAAATTAAAGCTCATATATATATATATGTAGCACCCTCCTAGATAGGTGCTAGGTTAAAGAGGAAGTAAACCCTCCTCTGACACTTTTACCTATAGGTGAGTCTATGATAAGGCTTACCTATAGTTACTGTAAATATCTCCTAAACATGTACCGTTTAGGAGATATTTACCTTACATGCAGCCAGTGACATCACTGGCGCATGCGCTCTGAAGGAACGGTCGCTGGTGCCGCCCCCCCCAGCGAGGATAGAGTCCCCCAACAGTCGGGATCCATAGACCCTCCAACACACCCCAGCATCCCATTCAGTACTGGAGGTGCCGGATCTACGTTCCCCCATGTTCCCTCTGAAAAAAAGCCCTGACTACTACACAATCCACTACTTTAAACATAACCTCTTGTGTCATCAATGATTTGTCCCTCATCCACTGATAGTACTGTGCATGCGCGCACCCATTCTAGGCCTGCCCATGTTAGTTATGCGTAGTCTCTCTTCATCTTTTGATAAATCAGTGCATGTGCACCCTTTCTTTGTTGAACTGCATGCACCTAGCCCCATCACATGACCGCCCCCATCCCTGGTGTCAATGTCATGAGAAGAAGGTGGCACGCCAGCCTATCATTTGCTGAAGCCCACACACAAAGGTGTCTCCAAGGAGGGCAGTGGAGCCACCCTTATCCCATGTAGCCATACAGCACAGCACAGATGGGGAGATCCCAAGTAGAAGCATGTTCCTTCACATTTTTTGTCAGGTAAGGCAGAGGTCGGGAATTTAGCCGTTTGACTGGGCTTGGACTACATTTCCTCGACTGTGGAAGGAAGAGCACAGATAGTGTGAGCTGAGGACATTCAGAGGTTCCCAGTCAATGAACCCTCAGCCAACTCGTCTCCCTTCTAATGGAGTTCAGTAACCTCATCTGGACATTCTCACCTTGACAAGTACAGCGCGCTGTTAGCGAGCTCGGCTGATGTGTAAAACATGTGGAAGTGTCAGCCTGGCCTCGTTATAACAGCTCTGTTGGCTGAAAGACTGAACACGCGTATCACAGCGATCGAATGACGGCCCGAGCGTGCAAGCACCTTCCTATACTCAGGTTGTAATAAACACCAGCATTGCCTAATGCTGACCTTCAGGAGAAGCAGAGATTGTCTAAATTCTTGTCTTCTTACTTAAATCTTGGTGGGCTTTGTGTATTTCTTCCAGATCTGTGCAGTAATCAAGTGTGGGACTTCCTGTAATAAAGACCGCTCACTGCTGCTCTCTCTCCTTGTGCAGGGTGACTGGTCTTGTCCCCGCCCACTCCTGTAATTTTTCTGCAGGCAGACTGTAGTGTATGGAGCTGCTGGGTCCCTCCCACAGCTCTGCTCTCTCTCCTTGTGCAGGGTGACTGGTCTTGTCCCCCGCCCACTCCTGTCGTTTTCTGCAGGCAGCCTGTAGTGGGTGGAGCTGCAGGGTCCCTCCCACAGCTCTACTCTCTCTCCTTGTGCAGGGTGACAGCTCTTGTCTCCGCCCCCTCCTGTAGTTTTCTGCAGGCAGCCTGTAGTGGGTGGAGCTGCTGGGTCCCTCCCACAGCTCTGCTCTCTCTCCTTGTGCAGAGTGACTGGTCTTGTCCCAGCCCACTCCTGTAGTTTTCTGCAGACAGACTGTAGTGGGTGGAGCCTTCTGGGTCCCCTCCCACAGCTCTGCTCTCTCTCCTTGTGCAGAGTGACTGGTCTTGTCCCGGCCCCCTCCTGTAGTTTTCTGCATATTACACAGCACCCCCTGCATATTACACTGCCCCCCTGCACATTACACAGCCCCCCTACACACGACACAGCCCCCCCAACACACACCCCCTGCATATTACACAGCCCGCCCACAGCTCGGCCCTTTCCTACCTTGCCCATGCAGAGAGGGAGACAGAGCAGAGCGGAGCAGGAAGCAGAAAGCTGAATGAGAACACAGGAGAGACACATAGCAGCACTGATAAGACAGCAGTTCATTTTTCATATTAAAAAGCTGGTGATTGGTTCCTAGAACCACCTAGCAACCAATCACCAGAAAAGTTAACTTCGGAAACTCCCGCTGTCTTGTGTTGTGCTGTTGTGTGTCTCTCCCGTGTTCTCATTCAGCTTCCTGCTCCGCTCTGCTCTTACTTAAAATGTCCGTGTGCCAGGTGCGCGTGAATTCATCACGTGCGGCCAGCGGGCCAAAGGGTGCCGCCCCCTGCTTTACTCTATAGTGGTGGATCACTGAACAATTGAGAGCTTCAGGGATTGATATATGGTGTTTTTTGCCATAGAAGAGGACATCGGGATTGTCACTGTGGTGTTCATACTTTAAACTTTATTAACCCCTTGGCCTCTTGGCGGGTGGGCCTTGGCTCCGAGCAGCCGCATAAGTGTGAATACAGATGTGCCGAGAATGTGCGCCCTGCGTGCTCCCGGCACAGTTAATGCCAACAGAATGGCAGCCAATCATGGAGGTCATGTGATCATAAGCCCCGCCTCCCGGTGTTCCGTGAAAAAACCATACCCGTGAGAAAACCATACCCTCGTCACTTCCGGAGGGTATGGATTTCTCACGGCAGTGTGTTTAACGTTATACTTGCCGCCGTTACATTAAAACAGCTCCTCTGCACTATGAGTGATCTCCGCTCCTCTCCGTCACTTCCCTGATCTGGGGTAATAAATATAAAACCGGATCACGGAGCCGACATTTACATCTCATACACCCGCCGCCGCTTTCATATTTATTAGCCCACATCAGGAAAGTTACAAGGATAGGAGCGGAGATGCCTCATAGTGCAGCCGCGCTGTTTTATGTAACCGCCGCAAGTTTAACATTACTTTCACTACCGTAATTATTTCATACCTTCTGAGCATGCGCACTTGTCATCTTCTCTGCTCTTCCATGGGGTTTCCGGCTCTCTGAGCATGCGCACTCCTTCGCTGCTCAGCTGTTTCTCACAGGAAGTGACGAGGGTATGGTTTCTTCACGGGGTATGATTTTTTAACGTTACACCGGCATCCTAAACTACTTAAAGGACCAGGAGGTACCGGCTCCAAGGGGTTTATTTATTTTTCATTTTTTAGTTTTTACAGTATACAGTATATGTTTCCACACTTTTGGTTATTCATTTAAAGCATTACACCATTATATACAAGTTATATCAATTGATGTCAATTGATATGTTAGCTGCTGTAGAGATCTCTGAGCGCAATTTTTTCTTATGTTTTAGTGCTGAAATAGGTTGCGGTGCGGCCCCATTAATCTTATTGGGTGAGTTTGACAAGCGGTGCCGCTTGTCAACTTGTATTCCCCAAGTTAAAAATTCAAAAGCATCATGGGCATCGCATACAAACAGCTCCATCCGCCTTGTTATTGTACAGTTCAGGTGGGTGGCAAAACTACAGTTTAGCAGTCCTTTATTCTGGCCAATCAAATTAATGCCCAAGCGCTTGATGAGTCTTAACGCCTCATAGCGTTTACAAGCGTAAAGCTGCCAGTATGAAAGGCGTCTAAGAGAGATAGCTAAACATCCAGTGTGCATGAGGCCTATCTCTCCTAGAAGCCTTTCCTCCTAGCAGTGGTTTTATTGGCAGAAACAATTGCTTGTCTTTGGCGTGCGCAGCCTATTGCATTCAAGCGCGCACCCCAACGCACAAACTCCCATGCCTGTATATCAGCAGCAGTGTCAATTTCGTCGACTAAAACCGACTAAAACGTTTTCGTCGACTAACACAATTCAGATGACTAAAATACGACTAAAACTAAAATGGCATTTTAGTCTTAAGACTAAAATACGACTAAAACTAAAATGGCATTTTAGTCAAAAGACTATAACTAAAACTAAATCGAAATTTGCTGCCAAAAATTAACACTGGTGCATGCTCAAAGCATAAATAATAACATATTCGATTTTTCACTCCAGGACCAGCAGTAGTATATAATGAGTTTGGAAATTGTAGAGAAATGCTTAAAAAATGCATTACAAATTACAATTGAACTACACCCATTTGATTATAGATGACTAAAATTAGTTTTAGTCGACTAAAATGTAGGGCGTTTTAGTCGACTAAAATATACTGGAGTTTTAGTTGACTAAATACGACTAAAACTAAAACACTTGCAGAAGACTAAAATAGGACTAAAACTAAAATGCCATTTTAGTCCTAAGACTAAGACTAAAACTAAATTGAAATTTTCTGCCAAAATTAACACTGATCAGCAGAGCAAAATGATGTCAGTAGTCACTATTATTATATTTTTTTTAATTATTTTGTACAATATTGTTATTTTTTATACAATTTGTTTAACCACTTGCCTACAGGGCACTTAAACCCCCCTTTCTGCCCAGGCCAATTTTCAGCTTTCAGCGCTGTCGCACTTTGAATGACAATTACGCAGTCATGCAACACTGTACCCATATCACATTTTTATCATTTTTTTTTCAAACAAATAGAGCTTTCTTTTGGTGGTATTTAATCACTACTGGGGTTTTTATTTTTTGCTGAACAAACAAAAAAAGCCTGAAAATTTTGGAGAAAAAAAAAAACAAACAGTTTTTATAGTTTGTTATAAAATTTTGAAAACAGGTAATTTTTCTCCTTTATTGATGTGCGCTAATAAGGCGGCACTGATGGGCCCTGATAGGCACTGATGGGCTACATTGTTGAGCACTGATAGGCTGCACTGTTGGGCACTGATGGGCGACACTGATGAACACTGATAGCTGGCATTGATGGGTGGCACTGATGGGTGGCACCAATGGGCACTGATGGGCGGCACTGAAAGGGCACTGGTAGGTGGCGATGCAGTGCACTAATAGGCAGCACTCATGGGCACTGATGGGCACTAATAAGTGGCACTGATGGGCAATGATAGGCCCTGGTAGGTGACACTTTTGATGGGGCACTGATTGGCACTGACAGGTGGCACTGATGAGCACTGATAGGTGGCACTGGTAGTGGCATTGGTGGTTACTGGAAGGTGGCACTAGTGGGAACTAGCAGATGGCACTGGTAGGTGGTGCTGGTGGGCAATGGTAGGTGGCACTGGTGGGCACTGGTGTGTGACACCGGTGGGCACTGGTAGGTGGCACTGGTGGGCACTGGTGTGTGACACTGGTGGGCACTGGTAGGTGGCACTGGTGGGCACAATTTTCCCTCTCCTCTTCGGGACCGATGTCCCTCTGACAGCAGCCGGCAATTTTTTTTTTTTTCTCCTCACACGATAAAAAAACAGCTGATCGCCAACTGCTGTTTACTTTACATGATCAGCTGTCATTAGCTGACAGCTGATCACATGGTAGGGGGCGGGACCCATCTCATGGACTCGCTGATCACAGAGTGAGCTAGGCCGCTCTGCAGGGAGCGCACAGGCCGCTCATGCACGAAAGGACGTCAATGTACGCCCTCCCTGCAATTAAGGTCCGAGCTTGCCCAGTCCCTTTTCTCTGCAGCCTCAGCTGCACTGGACAGAGAATGAATGGGAAGTGCTCTGTGCTGAGCGTCTTCCTGTTCATTCATGAACTGAAGCATAGTAAACATAGTTGAACACAGGATAGTAAACATAGAATGAACACAGGAGCGACCAGTACAGATCACTCACTGTGTTCATTCAGAAAAGGAAGGGGCTGGTAAATGAAGTATTTACTGGCCCCTACCCCCCCTCTTCATCCTAAAACACCCCCTGCAGCAACCAGCGGGAGAGGAGAGGAGGGAAGCTGGCAAGCCTGCAGGTGGGAGACGGGGCGCCAGGAAGCAGGGGAAATCGGCACTGCACAGGGTGTGCCTAGGCACACCCAGCACATCCTTTCGCTTGTAAACGCGCATAATGCGTTTAGGCGCATAAAGTGCTTGGGCAATAATTCCTTTCATTGGCCAGAATTATTTTTTATGGCCATAGAAATGAATTAACATTCAAACGCTAAAGGTGTCTAGAGTTAAATCGCATGTAGACGCTTTATAATCATTTACAGGCCTCAAGCGTTATCTCTGCCAAAACACTGCCGCCAAAAGGAAAGACGTTTAAGAGGGATAGCAAAATGTCCTGATATATTTTAACCACTTGCCGACCAGCCGTCGCAGGTATACCGCAGCAGGTCGGCAGGTTCTCGCGAATCGCCGTACCTGTACGGCTGTTTGCGGTAGCGATCCTGTGGGCGGCGTATGTGCTGCCGGAGTTGCGCACCCACTAGCCAGCTGGGAAGCCTAGGAGCAGGGAAGGCAGTCGCAATTGCCGCTGGGCACCCGCGATCGCTCCTCGTAAAGAGAGAACGGCGGTCTGCTGTTGTAAACACTGCTATCAACTATTTAGAAACAGAGGTCTCTGTTTTGATATTACAAGCCCATCCCCCCACAGTTAGAAAACACCCCCTATGCTCACACTTAACCCTTTGATCGCCCCTGGGTTAACCCCTTCCCTGCCAGTGTCATTATTACAGTAACAGTGCATATTTTTAGCACTGATTACTGTAGTAATGTCACTGGTCCCCCCAAAAGTGTCAAAAATGTCAGCTAGGGGTCCGATCTGTCCGCAGCAATGTCGCAGTCCCGCTAATAATCGCTGATCGCCGTCATTACTATTAAAAAAATAAATAAATAAAAATGACATAAATCTTTCCCCTAGATTGTAGATGCGATAACTTTTGTGCAAACCAAACAATATACACTTATTGGGATTTCTTTTACCAAAAATATGTAGCAGAATACAAAGTGGCCTTAAATGATGAAAAAAATTGATTTTCACACTTTTTTGGGGGGAATGTTACATAGCAGAAAGTAAAAGATATTGTTTTTTTTTTTTTTCAAAATTGTCGCTCTTTTTTTTTTGTTTATAGCCCAAAAAATAAAAATCGCACAGGTGATCAAATACCACCAAAAGAAAGCTCTATTTGTGGGTAAAAAAAAGGACAATTTTATTTGGGTACAGCGTCGCACGACCGCGCAATTTTCCGTTAAAGTAACACAGTGCAGAATCGCAAAAAATGGCCTGGTCATTAAGCGGGGCAAATCTTCTGGTCCAAAAATATGTAGCAGAATACAAATTGGCCTTAAATGATGAAAAAATTAGAATTGTATTTATTTATTTTTTTTGGGAATGTTATATTGCTATAAGTAAAAAATATAGTTTTTTTTTTTTTCAAAATTGTCACTTTTTTTTTTTGTATTGTTTATAGCGCAAAAAAAAAAAAAAATTGCAGAGGTGATTAAATACCACCAAAAGAAATCTCTATTTGTGGGGGATCATACTAGCTCATTATGAAATACCTACCTTAGAACGAGCCCCCGCCGCGCCGCTCACTCACCTCTATGACGGGCGACATGTCCAGTCGCCCGTCTTCCGGGATCGCGGCATCCGGCCATCCGATTGGCCGGAGCCGCGGTGACGTCGCGCACGCTCGCAGGAGCCGACGGTCACGGCACGGGGCTCTGAAGGAACGGCACGATCAGCCGTTCCTTCAGAGCGCATGCGCCAGTGACGTCACTGGCTGCATGAAAGGTAAATATCTCCTAAACGGTACATGTTTAGGAGATATTTACAGTACCTATAGGTAAGCCTTATCATAGGCCCTATAGGTGTAAGTGTCAGAGGAGGGTTTACTTCCTCTTTAAGGGAGGGAAATCTTCCGGTCCAGAACTGGTTAATAAATCTAATAATAATTTTTTTTTTCTTTTCCTTTTCCCTTTTTTTTTTTTTTTTTTCTTCTATGTCTGTATTTAAATTTCTTTTTGGAAAAATAAATAAAAAATGTATTAAAAAAAATAAAAAAATAAATCTAACAGACAATTGTTGACCCCGTGGGTTGCATTTAGTAGTCGCACACAAATGTATTATCAGTCTTGATGTTGGCGTGCAACATAATCCACATTTTCATGTTATAACGCAACAATTTTTTTTTTTTTTGGCTCATTTTTTTGGGCAGAAATACGATCCCAAATATCACACTTATTTCAGACTGTATAACTTTTGTATCTCTTGTGCGTCTCACTTTGTCAGCAAATCTTTTTCTGGGCCCATTGTTCCTGACAACCTCACGTTCCCGGCTACGCTATTGTGTTAAGTAGATTTACAGTGTACCTGTTTTTTATTTTTTATTTTTTTTTTTTTATGATAAATGCGAGGGGCTGCGTGCGGTTAAGTAAACAGGTTTTAGGAGCTGCATCTGTGAAATCCATCAGCTCGCAGCACTGTACGCTGATCTCTGGGTGACCCCGGCCTCTTCTCAGCCATTTCCTCCATTTAAACACAACAATGCGAATCATTTGTGTGGATTGTGTAGGAACAGTGACTCTTACAGGATTTCACATCCATTACAGGGGAACGTATTTATCCCTGCAAGGGACTGCTGATGTGATTGAGGATTGCATGGTGAGCCGTTCCCGATGCTCCCGCTGGGGGGGGGGGTCCGCCATATTAAATGCGTCCAGTCAACTGCAAACAGGCCATGACTGCGGCTAAAGAGCCTTCTTCTACTATTGGAGTGGGACCGAGCTAAGCTATCGGGGTTCCAAGTTGGAAAATGACACAGAGGGGGTCCAAAGTTTATGTGCAAAGTGGAGTTTTCTCACCTTCAATTTCTCCTATGCAGGGTTGTGTTCCTCAGAGCCAGGGCTGGCCCAAGACATTGTGCTGCCTGGGTCCAAGAATTAAATGCTGCCCCTACCCCCCCCCCCCCCAAAAAAAAATCACGCCCACCAAAAGGCCCCCACATCATGTGGGGGCCTTTTGGTGGGCGTGATTTTTTTTGGGAGGGGGGGGGGGTAGCCCACATCCATTATTTTATATAAATATAACATTTTGAGAAAAATGATTGTAGCACTACTCCCTTGGGAGCTGCTTGAAGTGGATTCCCCTGGGTTACTTATAGCAACAACGTATCGATTCTTAGTGCTTTAAGTGTTTGGCTCAGTCAGGAAACAGTTCAGGGGATTTGGTTTTTCTTGTTTTTATTTTAGAACTTGATGAGTGGGATACTCCAACTTGATGAACTATGCACAACTTGAGGACTTCTAGCTATGTTGAGTGCGGCAAGGCCACAGCTTCACCTTGCCAAGGAAGTGAAGTATTTAATAGGTGAACTATGTAGTGAATTACTCTTCAGGGCCCCGCTTGGCACCCCCTTTACCCTTACTCTTCGGGGTTCTATTTGGCACCCCCTTTTACTCTTGCTTACTGTGTGAGCTGACCTTCTGTCTTCTGAGATCACTGGAGTGGTCCCCCTTCCTGGGCAGATCCCTTAGCAAGCCCCCCTGGTACTCGTGGATACTGTTTTTCTCAGGTGACTCTGCCAGCAGCTCCACTGTCAGCTTTCCAGGATCCTCAAAGCTCAGCTCCACACCAGGCGGACTTCCTGTGACCACTTTCCTCAGACTGCAGGAGGAGAGACAGCCATCAGCCTCCTCCTGGGACTCTGCTTCCCGCCAAAGACGCCCTGTCACATGTGCCCTTGGCTTTTATGATCAATCCCAGGATGCACTGTGGTTGTGCCCTCCCACTGGCAGCCTCACAAAAGCCTGTGTGTCACTGTCTGGGTTTCCTCCACTGTCCAACAGGCTCCCCTATCGGATACAGTGGGGACACTCCCTCAGACCAAGTGAAACACACATGGACACGTGCAACAGGCAAAACTAACACATCAGGCTCCCCTGATAAGCAGATGGAGCATAACAATGCTTTTAACCTAGCACCTCCTTCCTAACACATTACCCAGTCCATACCAGTATAGATCCTAACACATTACCCAGTCCATACCAGTATAGATCCTAACACATTACCCAGTCCATACCAGTAGTGATCCCAATACATTACCCAGTCCATACCAGTATAGATCCTAACACATTACTCAGTCCATACCAGTATAGATCCTAACACATTACCCAGTCCATACCAGTATAGATCCTAACACATTACCCAGTACATACCAGTATAGATCCTAACACATTACCCAGTCCATACCAGTATAGATCCTAACACATTACCCAGTCCATGTCAGTATAGATCCTAACACATTACCCAGTCCATACCAGTATAGATCCTAACACATTACCCAGTACATACCAGTATAGATCCTAACACATTACCCAGTCTATACCAGTATAGATCCTAACACATTACCCATTCCATGTCAGTATAGATCCTAACACATTACCCAGTCCATACCAGTATAGATCCTAACACATTACCCAGTCCATGTCAGTATAGATCCTAACACATTACCCAGTCTATACCAGTATAGATCCTAACACATTACCCAGTCAATACCAGTATAGATCCTAACACATTACCCAGTCCATACCAGTATAGATCCTAACACATTACCCAGTCCATGTCAGTATAGATCCTAACACATTACCCAGTCCATGTCAGTATAGATCCTAACACATTACCCAGTCCATACCAGTATAGATCCGATTCCTAACACATTACCCAGTCCATACCAGTAGAGATCCTAACACATTACCCAGTCCATACCAGTATAGATCCTAACACATTACTCAGTCCATACCAGTATAGATCCTAACACATTACCCAGTCCATACCAGTATAGATCCTAACACATTACCCAGTCCATACCAGTATAGATCCTAACACATTACCCAGTCCATGTCAGTATAGATCCTAACACATTACCCAGTCCATGTCAGTATAGATCCTAACACATTTCCCAGTCCATACCAGTATAGATCCTAACACATTACCCAGTCCATATCAGTATAGATCCTAACACATTACCCAGTCTATACCAGTATAGATCCTAACACATTACCCAGTCCATGTCAGTATAGATCCTAACACATTACCCAGTCCATACCAGTATAGATCCTAACACATTACCCAGTCCATACCAGTATAGATCCTAACACATTACCCAGTACATACCAGTATAGATCCTAACACATTACCCAGTCCATACCAGTATAGATCCTAACACATTACCCAGTCCATGTCAGTATAGATCCTAACACATTACCCAGTCCATACCAGTATAGATCCTAACACATTACCCAGTACATACCAGTATAGATCCTAACACATTACCCAGTCTATACCAGTATAGATCCTAACACATTACCCATTCCATGTCAGTATAGATCCTAACACATTACCCAGTCCATACCAGTATAGATCCTAACACATTACCCAGTCCATGTCAGTATAGATCCTAACACATTACCCAGTCTATACCAGTATAGATCCTAACACATTACCCAGTCAATACCAGTATAGATCCTAACACATTACCCAGTCCATACCAGTATAGATCCTAACACATTACCCAGTCCATGTCAGTATAGATCCTAACACATTACCCAGTCCATGTCAGTATAGATCCTAACACATTACCCAGTCCATACCAGTATAGATCCGATTCCTAACACATTACCCAGTCCATACCAGTAGAGATCCTAACACATTACCCAGTCCATACCAGTATAGATCCTAACACATTACTCAGTCCATACCAGTATAGATCCTAACACATTACCCAGTCCATACCAGTATAGATCCTAACACATTACCCAGTCCATACCAGTATAGATCCTAACACATTACCCAGTCCATGTCAGTATAGATCCTAACACATTACCCAGTCCATGTCAGTATAGATCCTAACACATTTCCCAGTCCATACCAGTATAGATCCTAACACATTACCCAGTCCATATCAGTATAGATCCTAACACATTACCCAGTCTATACCAGTATAGATCCTAACACATTACCCAGTCCATGTCAGTATAGATCCTAACACATTACCCAGTCCATACCAGTATAGATCCTAACACATAACCCAGTCCATATCAGTATAGATATCCAGCATGAGATTTTTCCCAGGTGAGATCTGATGTGTTTTCAAAGTGTTCCTTTCATTTCTTTGAGCAGTGTGTATTGTGTGATTTTTTTTATACACATTTTTCACCCAAAAAGTTTGATGTCATTATATTGATTTATTTTTGTGTTTTCACAATATTGAGTTCAATTTTTTTTTAGCACTGCTTCATATATTCATCACAGGTCAAAGACAGAGACCCTGCATGTTAGGGAAAGTATATAGAGAAAGGAAAAAGATCCGTACAGGGACAATAAATGCCTTGAGAAAGGAACCTGGTAATTGGATTAACCACTTTAAGACTTTTTCTGACATTAGTGGTTTAAGTCAAAATCTGTATTTTTGCTAGAAAACTATTTAGAACCCCCAAACATTATATATGTTGCTCATGGCGCCCTGTGCGGCCGCACAGCTCGCACACCCCAAAGGCCGGCCCTGATGAAGGTACGTCAGCTGACAAGAGGGACATTTTTGATGTGCTATATTTAGTGCTCCAAACATGCTCCAAAGATGCTGTTTGCAGGATTTTTTTCACAGCCCCACCAGCGCACCGCCCCAGTGTGATAGCATTCATTGATTTCAATTGGAATAGGTTTTTGTCAGCCTTTCAGGTGCTTTTTTTTCAGCGCCATAGCGCTTGCAAAGCGCCTCAGTGTGAAAGGGCTCTAGGGGTTTTATTACCCCCCCAACCCTCCCCATCAGGACAGAGCTCTGCCTTGTTTACATATGCAGAGCTCCATCCAGCCTCTCTCCTCGCCGATCAGCAGGTGGAAAAATATATGACTAGTAATTAGTCACAAGACCGCGCCTAGGTTTAATATGTGCGAACAAATTTCTCAACTTATATGAGCTGCTAGTCACAAAAACAACATGTGTTAGTGAATATTGAAACAAAAGGAGACAGCGCTCAAAATTCTGTGCAAATTCAAAGGTGAATCACAAAAATATATATATAAATCTCTATTGAAAAATATTCAGTATTATATCATAAAGTGACAGTGCTAGCGTTTATATGATATATACCACAATCAAATAAATATAAAGTGACGGTGCAAAAAAGTGTCTGTAATAAATAAACACAAAGCCACAATACATATAGAGCATAAAATTCATAAATTATAGTCCTTTTAGCTTGAAAGTGCAGGTGCAACTGTGCAACAAATCAATCCAGTGTGTTAAAGTGCTTGGTGCTTGAAGAAATGCATCCTTGAATGCAAGAGAGGAAAAGGGAGAAAAAATCCGTCACCAGATGCCTCACACACTTACCGGATGGCCCCTTGGTGTATAGCACTTGTAAGTGGTAAATTGTGCAAGAGATCCCGGTATGGATGGGATTACCATCCCTCCGCTCGTACAATACCTCGGGAAAAACTTCACTATAGACAGGGCTGGTATGGTTTTCTCCGGTACCTCCAATCAAGCCACGCACAATACGATCATAAAAAACAAAAAGGACTTCATGGTGCAGTATGTATTGCCAGGTTTAATCAAAAAAAAATGGAGCCACTTACATCAAGGTAGACAAGGAACAGCTTGTATTAGCGCCGTAGCCGGTTTGCGTTCCGGCTGCGTTCCAAGGAACTGGAAGTGACGTCAGGCGTAGTACGGGGATCAGCGGGTGCCAGCAGACACCCATTGACCGGCACCCGCTGATCAGCTTGTGCTTTGTCTAATCACGGCACAGCCATGACGCCGACAGTGCACGTGAGTGCAGCCTACCCGAACGTGCCGGATCACATACTAGGTACGTGATTTGGCGCAAAAGAGCCAATTTGCAAGCATTGCACCAGAGATCAGCAGATTGAGGGTGTAATGCAAGGCTCCTGCAGACTGTCAGTGTAAGCTGTCTACTCATACCTCATACGGACACACTGACAGGAGGCATCAATGAACTACCTAGAATGCTCAACAGCACCCTGGTAATTCATTGAGAACTACAAGCTGACAGCAACAAAGGCATTCAAAGAACTCTGTGAATGAATGATGCAGCCGGGTGGGCGTTGCCCCGCATAGCCATGTATTTTTTTTTAATTGTGACAGCAAGTGCTGGGAGAAGCTGTCACTATGGGCAATCGGGGGGGGGGGGGTGCATTGGGGGCCACTACAACAGTAATATGTTAATATGTTACACCCTGAATACGGGTATAACATGTAACCTGTTACAAAAGGTGAACCTATCCTTTAACTACTTGTATACCCTTCCGGTCCAGAAGTGGTTAAACTGTCCACTCGTAGTAGTACTGCCATTGTGCTGTGCCTCCTCCAGCTTTGCCACTGTGTCTCCAGTGACCCCTCTGCTACTATGTCTCCAGTGACTCCTGTTTCTCCAATGACCCCTCTGCTACTATGTCTCCAGTGACTCCTGTTTCTCCACTGACCCCTCTGCTACTATGTCTCAAGTGACTCCTGTGTCTCCAGTGACCCCAGTGTCTCCAGTCACTCCTGTGTCTCTAGCTACCCCAGTCTCTCCCGTGAATCCTGTGTCTCCAGTGATCCCAGCATCTCCTCTTATTCCTGCACTCCTGTGCATCTAGTGACTCCTGTATCTCCAGCCACTCCCATGTCTCAAGTGAACTCCTGTGTCTCTAGTGATCCCTCTGCTACTATGTCTCGAGTGACTCCTGTGTCTCCAGTGACCCTTCTGCTACTATGTCTCGATCGACTCCTGTGTCTCCAGTGACCCCTCTGCTACTATGTCTTGAGTGACTCCTGTGTATCCAGGGACCCCAGTGTCTCTAGTGACTCCTCCTCTATTATGTCCCGAGTGACTCCTGTGTCTCCAGTGACCCTTCTGCTACTATGTCTCCAGTGACTCCTGTGTATCCAGTGACCCCTCTGCTACTATGTCTTGAGCGACTCCTGTGTCTCCAGTGACTCCTGTGTCTCTAGTGAGCCCAGTGTCTCCAGTGACTCCTGTGTCTCCAGTGAGCCCAGTGTCTCCAGTGACTCCTGTGTCTCTAGTGACCCCTCCACTATTATGTCTCCAGTGACTCCTGTGTTTCCAGTGACACCTCTGCTACTATGTCTTGAGTGACTCTGTGTCTCCAGTGACCCCAGTGTCTCCAGTGACTCCTGTGTCTCCAGTGACCCAGCATCTTCTCTAACCCCTGCACTCCTGGGCAACTAGTGACCCTAGTGTCTCCAGTGACTCCTGTGTCTCCAGTGACTCCTTGTGCTTCTGTGACTACTATGTCTCCAGTGGCCACAGCGCTCCTGTGTCACCCAGTGATCCCTCTACTACTATGTATCAAGTGACTCCAGTGTCTCCAGCGAATCCTGTCTCTCCAGTAACTTCTGTGTCTCCCGTGACCACTGCGCTCCTGTATCACCCAGTGACCCCAAAGCATCCTACAATATCACCCAGTGTCCTCACAGAACCCCATGACTTCCATTGACTCTCAAGTATCCTGTGTCACCCAGTGACCCCAGAGCATCCTGTGTGATCCTGTTTTGTCTCAACTGTCTATTTTTCAATGGCTACGGATTCAATCGATATAGATTCAATGGATACAGGCTCCTGTCAAGTGCAATTCACTTGTGTGTGTAAATTACAGCTTGAGCTACGGAACTCTATAAACACAGGGTTGTTTTCATCAAAGGAGCCAAGAGAGAATGTAAACAGAAAGCTTTGCATCCTGTCTCAAAAAAGGAATGCTATATATTAACTTGCAATATTCCATTGGTGTTAAAAAAAGTGTTAAAATGCTACTTTTGGTTCTGACCATAATAAATAAAATATGTTCAAAACCACTACTCAGTCCCTTTAAGGAAAAAAAAGACAGAAATTGGTCCTTTTTCATTCTAAATGCTCTATATTCACTCCTGGCATTATAATAATACTCTTTGTTAGATAAAAATAACACCGTTAAAATTGTTATCTCCTTCGACAATAAGGCTGTTAGCATTTTCGCAGCGTGTCGCTGGCGTATAAAAGCTGCTCCTTTCAGCAGTAATCCTATGTAGCGGGATAGTGTCCTCCCGTCCCTTTACAGTAATATTCGGCACAATGTATATTTTTCCTGGTACGGCGGCAGTTTAACACATTCTGCGGTTAATACAGGCACATTCTTCTACATTGCGGCATGAAATGGCTCATCCGCCAGCGATAGATTTAATAAAGAGGGATCAGTGGGGTTGCTTGTGGCTTTCAGAGCGCGCCAGCTATTTATAATCCGCGGCAGAAGTATTTATTGAGCACTATCTTGTAAATTGTTGGCTAGAGCCATCCATGTTAACTAGAAATATTACAGTCACCGGGCAGTCCCTCGCAATGTGCACAGCATCCTAAGGAAAGTAAATTTATCTCTGAATAAACTTCAAGCAGCTATTTATACGGTCAGGATTGATCGGCAAGATGAGTGAAAGTCAGTTAAGTGTAAAGCCGGATCATAGCGTTGTGGAGCGGGGACTCTCCAAACTATGGCCAATGGGCCAAGTCTTCCCAACTACTGGATTGGATCTGGACCACAACTTGGGTCAGGCTCCACTTCTTATGGGGACATGATGTGAGAGGGTCTCTGATGGGGTTTCTGATGTAAGGGGGGGACTCCTAACTAGAACCTTCAGGGCCCTGGTGCAAGGAACCATGAAGGGCCCTTCCCTTCAAGCCTGGGGCTCTTCCCACTGATCCTGGGGTCCTTTACTCACATTGCAAGGCCCTTTATTACAGTCCCACAGCGGGACCCTTTCGCAAATTCTGCAGTGGGCCCCCTTCCTGCCATCTTGGGGCCTGCAGCTACAGGAGGAAAAAGGAGGACAGTGATTTCTCTACATGCTGCCCCCGCCGCCCCTCCTATCCAGGTGTACAGGGGAGCCGCACAGGCCCCCTGGAGCAGGGGGCCCGGTTGCGATTGCAACCCCTGTAGTTACGCCCCTGGGGGCCCCTAAGGCAGACTCTAAAGTAAGGGGGACTCCAATGGGTAGGCTGATGTGGATTCTGATGCAAAGGGGGTTCTGATGAAGACCCAGGCAGACTTTGATGTAAGAGGGGCTCTGATGGGGAACCTGATGTAAGGGGGGACCCCTAAGGCAGACTGTGATGTAAGGGGGGCTTCAATGGGGCAGCTGATGTGGATTCTGATGTAAGGGGGGTTCTGATGAAGACCCAGGCGGACTTGATGTAAGAGCGGCTCTGGTGGGGAAACTGATGTATGGAGGGACTCCTAAGGGAGACTCTGATGTAAGGGAGGCTTCAATGGGGATGCTTATATAAGGGGGGACTCTGATGATGATTCTAATGTAAAGGGGGTTCTGATGTAAACCCAGGCAGACTTTGATGTAAGAAGGGCTCTGATGGGGAACCTGGTGTAAGGGGGGCTCTGATGGGGATTCTGATGCAAGGGGGAAACTCCCAAGCTGGACTCTATTGTAAAGGGGGTTCTGATGGAAGCATTAATGTAAGAGGGGACTCCTAAGGTGGACCTTGATATAAGGTGGGCCATGATGGGGACAATTATGTAAGGGGGGATCTAACGTAAGGGGAGCTCTGATGTAAGGGGAGCTCTGTTTGGGACTCTGAGGTCAAGGGGGACTCTAATGTAGGGAAGCTCTGATGGTGATTTTAATATAAGGGGAGCCCTGATGGGGAACCTAATGTAAGGGGGGACTCTAATGTAAGGAGAGCTCTGATGGAGACCCTGATGTAAGGGGGGACTCTAATGTAGGGGGAGCTCTGATGGGAACTGATGGAGACTCTGAAGTAAGGGGTACGTCTAAAGGGGAATCTAATATAAGGGGAGTTCTGATGGTGATTTTTATTTAAGGGGAGCTCTGATGGGGAACCTAATGTAAGAGTTGACTTTAATGTAAGGGGAGCTCTAAAGGTGTAAGGGGGGGGGATTCTAATGTAGGGGCAGCTTTGATGGGGCCCCTGATATAAGAGGGGCTCTAATGGAAACTCTGAAGTAAGAGGTACATCTAAAGTGAACTCTAATGTAAGGGGAGTTTTGATGGGTACTCTGATGTACAGTAAGGGGAGCTCTGATAGGGACTCTGATGTAAGGGGGGACTCTAATGTAAGGGGAGCTCTGATAGGTACTCTGATATAAGGAGAGCTCTGATAGGGACTCTGATGTAAGGGGAGACTCTAATGTAAGGGGAGCTCTGATGGGTACTCTGATGTAAGGGTATCTCTGATAGGGACTTTGATTGGTACTCTAATGTAAGGGGAACTCTGATTGGGGGCTCTGATGTAAGGGGAGCTCTGATAGGGACTCTGATGTAAGGGGAGCTCTGGTGGGTACGCTAATGTAAGGGGGGCTCTAATGTAAGGGACGCTCTGATAGGAACCCGAGATAAGAGGGGCTCTGATGGGGTCTCTGAAGTAAGGGGTACCTCTAAAGTGAACTCTAATGTAAGGGGAGTTTTGATGGGTACTCTGATGTAAGGGGAGCTCTGATAGGGACTATGATGTAAGGGGGGACTCTAATGTAAGGGGAGCTCTGATGGGTAGTCTGATATAAGGGGAGCTCTGATAGGGACTCTGATGTAAGGGGGGACTCTAATGTAAGGGGTGCTCTGATGGGTACTCTGATGTAAAGGTATCTCTGATAGGGACTTTGATGGGTACTCTAATGTAAGGGGAACTCTGATGGGGGGCTCTGATGTATGGGGAGCTCTGATAGGTACTCTGATGTAAGGGGAGCTCTGATAGGGACTCTGATGTAAGAGGAGCTCTGGTGGGTACTCTGATGTAAGGGGAGCTCTGATAGGGGCTCTGATGTAAGGGAAGCTCTGACAAGGGCTCTGATGTAAGGGTAGCTCTGATGGTGGCTCTGATGTAAGGGGAGCTCTGATAGGGACTCTGATGTAAAGGGGGACTCTAATGTAAGGGGAGCTCTGATGGGTACTCTGATGTAAGGGGGGACTCTAATGTAAGGGGAGCTCTGATAGGGACTATGATGGGTACTCTAATGTAAGGGGAGCTCTGATGGTGGCTATGATGTAAGGGGAGCTCTGATAGGGACTCTGATGTAAAGGGGGACTCTAATGTGAAGGGAGCTCTGATGGGTACTCTGGTATAAGCTGGGACTTTGCTTGTTTTACCGAAGTTCTTTCCAAATGTGATTTTAAATTCAAGTAAAACGTATTCATTCATTTATAAAACTGATTTTTCACCCCACCGATTTATAAAAAGAAAAAAACAATGTGACGGTGGCCATTGTACTGAAGAGTCCGGAGATCCCATTTGTAGAGCAAAGACATGCTGGGTGGTTCGTTGGCTCTTTTTGGAATCAGCCCTATAGGGTATGTGTATGTTTAGGGCCCTTAGATTCTTGTCTTCTTGGGGGCAGGGACTGATGGGAATGTATAGCATGTAAAGCGCTGTGTACACTGACAGTGCAATATACAGTCAGGTCCATAAATATTGGGACATTTGAGGGTTTTATAACATCCAAATCAGGTGAAAGGTGTAGGAATTACAACAGTTTGTATATGTGCCTCCCACTTTTTAAAGGGACCAAAAGTAATGGGACAATTGGCTGCTCAGCTGTTCCATGGCCAGGTGTGTGTTATTCCCTCATTATCCCATTTACAAGGAGCAGATAAAAGGTCCAGAGTTCATTTCAAGTGTGCTATTTGCATTTGGAATCTGTTGCTGTCAACTCTCAATATGAGATCCAAAGAGCTGTCACTATCAGTGAAGCAAGCCATCATTAGGCTGAAAAAACAAAACAAACCCATCAGAGAGATAGCAAAAACATTAGGTGTGGCCAAATCAACTGTTTGGAACATCCTTAAAAAGAAAGAACGCACCGGTGAGCTCAGCAACACCAAAAGACCCGGAAGACCACGGAAAACAACTGTGGTGGACGACCGAAGAATTCTTTCCCTGGTGAAGAAAACACCCTTCACAACAGTTGGCCAGATCCAGAACACTCTCCAGGAGGTAGGTGTATGTGTGTCACCTTCACAACAGTTGGCCAGATCAAGATCACTCTCCAGGAGGTAGGTGTATGTGTGTCACCTTCACAACAGTTGGCCAGATCAAGAACACTCTCCAGGAGGTAGGTGTATGTGTGTCAAAGTCAACAATCAAGAGAAGACTTCACCAGAGTGAATACAGAGGGTTCACCACAAGATGTAATCCTTTGGTGAGCCTCAAAAACAGGAAGGCCAGATTAGAGTTTGCCAAACAACATCTAAAAAATCCTTCACAGTTCTGGAACAACATCCTATGGACAGATGAGACTAAGATCAACTTGTACCAGAGTGATGGGAAGAGAAGAGTATGGAGAAGGAAAGGAACTGCTCATGATCCAAAGCATACCACCTCATCAGTGAAGCATGGTGGTGGTAGTGTCATGGTGTGGGCGTGTATGGCTGCCAATGGAACTGGTTCTCTTGTATTTATTGATGATGTGACTGCTGACAAAAGCAGCAGGATGAATTCTGAAGTGTTTCGGGCAATATTATCTGCTCATATTCAGCCAAATGCTTCAGAACTCATTGGACGGCGCTTCACAGTGCAGATGGACAATGACCCGAAGCATACTGCGAAAGCAACCAAAGAGTTTTTTAAGGGAAAGAAGTGAAATGTTATGCAATGGCCAAGTCAATCACCTGACCTGAATCCGATTGAGCATGCATTTCACTTGCTGAAGACAAAACTGAAGGGAAAATGCCCCAAGAACAAGCAGGAACTGAAGACAGTTGCAGTAGAGGCCTGGCAGAGCATCACCAGGGATGAAACCCAGCGTCTGGTGATGTCTATGCGTTCCAGACTTCAGGCTGTAATTGACTGCAAAGGATTTGCAACCAAGTATTAAAAAGTGAAAGTTTGATTTATGATTGTTAATCTGTCCCATTACTTTTGGTCCCTTAAAAAGTGGGAGGCACATATACAAACTGTTGTAATTCCTACACCATTCACCTGATTTGGATGTAAATACCCTCAAATTAAAGCTGAAAGTCTGCAGTTAAAGCACATCTTGTTTGTTTCATTTCAAATCCATTGTGGTGATGTATAGAGCCAAAAAGATTAGAATTGTGTCGATGTCCCAATATTTATGGACCTGACTGTAGATATCTGTAATAACAAAATGAATAGAGCAGACTGATACAATGTAGACATGTTGGTGCTCAAAGGTGAGTCCACTGTCCAGGCTCTTTTCTTGTCTCACCATTTGAATTGGCGGTGGGCAGTGCTGGCTTCCTGGTGGGCTTGATCCGAACCCGATTTATCAATGTTTATATCTATTGATGAATGGGCAGACAACACAGAAAGATTTCGATGGCTTGTGATTAGGAATGAGCGGAGCAATTTATTTGAAATAGATTTTGTTGCATTTGGTGAAATTATGTCAATGTGGAAACTCTCAATTTTGCATGAACAATTCTTTATTCAGAGGAAGTCAGGGGGTGTATTTTGAGTAATTCTTTTCATTTTATGTTTTTTGTATGTGAATTTTTTTCCTGACTCTGTGATTTGATTGATATTTGTGTACTATCACTTGTATTTACTTTTTAATTTGCTTTGTTTTTTTATGAGGGAAAATTAAAAAAAATAAATAAATACATTTGGTTAATGATGGGCCATTGTTTGGGAAAAGAACAGATCCAAGATGCCAACTATCCCGGATTTGATAGGTCAGTCCTGCATCTTGGACCTCAGTTCGACAATGCTCATAGCCATCTTTTGGAGTATCTAATTACTGTTTGTGCTGGCCCAGCTCCTCCACCCCTTCCCTCACCTTCCTACATAACCTTTTATGTAACAGCCGGGGGGGGGGGGGGAGTGAAGAGGAATACTATCCAGGGGTGTGGACCTTCAGCTATTGCAAAACTGCAAGTCCCATCGTGCCTCTGCTTCAGGGAGTAACTGTCAGTCTTCCCATCATGCCTCTGGGAGTCATGCTTGTAACTGTCAGTCTTGCAATCCCTCATTGGACATGTAGTTCCACAACAGCTGGAGGGCCGCAGTTGCCCACCACTTGTATAGAGTGTCACTTGACTTGAGTGACAGCTCTGAGTATTTTGGGGCTGCTGGCATCACATCTAAATGGCAGCACCCAGCAGCAGTTTTAGGCCTTTTGGATGTATCAACAAGGGAGGATTCCATAGGAAAATAATATACATAAAATACAATAAATGCAAGCGTAAGCAGGTTGAAAGCCAGACAGCTGCTGCCCAGCTGGGAGGGAAAGAGTTAACTGCTTCCGGGGGTCTCTTGCTTTGGCTCTGCCCCCTCCCTGTGCATAAAAATGAAGGAGGGAGGCTCTGCCTATAGGAGTTCCAGCCACTGGGAAGCAGGAAAGGCTGACAGCTAAAATAATTTCTGGTGACAGGGTCATGTACATTCTTGCAGTGTGTTAACGCTTAAAGCGTAACTCCACTTTTGTTGAGAGAAAAAAACATTCCCCTCTGGGTGATCTCTGTACATTGCAAGGATGATAACAAACTTTGTTGCAGATTCCTACCTTTTGTTATTCTGAAGAAATTATTGGTTGTTCCTCTGTGCTGAGTCAAATGGGAGTGGTTTCATAATTATCTATCAGCTGTGGCAGCTGCAGGGCTCTAATGAGGAAATCTGCTGGGCCTGCATCCCTTTAGACATGTTCCTATTGGGAGTTTCTCACCAAAAATGACATTTTTGTTGCAGGGGATGCCAGAAATCTGACTTGTATCTTAG
Organism: Pelophylax lessonae; assembly: GCF_965119305.1. NCBI lineage: Eukaryota > Metazoa > Chordata > Amphibia > Anura > Ranidae > Pelophylax > Pelophylax lessonae. The sequence continues at coordinate 281,763,516 of NC_138775.1, read as the reverse complement.
TGCAGACTTCTGGGAAAATTGGTGAGCCAATCACACAAGCAGGAAATGATGTTTCTGGGGGTGTGGTCAGTATACATTCTGTGTACAGAACAGCTCCAGGCGGCCATATTGCATTGCATTTTCAGAAAATTACAACTGCGGCAGATTGAAAAGGAAAGGTCATTTTTAAAAACATTCAATCACAATATGATTTGTGTCGCAATAGTAAACGCTATATTGTTTTTTATTTACTATTTTTTTTCCCCACAAAAGTGGAGTTACCCTTTAAGGCTGGTATGTTGTGCATCAACGTGCGTTGATTTATGTCAGCCTAGTGAAATCCACCCATCAAATCGTCCCGAGAAACTGATTTTCTGCAAAATGTTTAACATATGGCACCACAACGCACGTTGGCGTGTTGTAGTTCGATTCAAAATGAATGAACGGTACTACAACGCATATTGTGTGCATTGGCACACCTTGCCTTAACGCACATTTTAGCAAGCGTTTTACTGCACAGCGTAAATGGGCTCCTAAAATATAATGTTTAACCACTTGCCAACCGCCCCACGCAGATTTACTGCGGCAGGGCGGCTCGGCTGCGCATAATCACGTACATGTACGTGATTATGTGCACGCGGTCTCGGCGGCACACGTTCATCGCGATCTCTCTGTGATTAGACACAGCGGGAGCCAGACCGGAGGGAGGAGCAGGCTCGATCGCTGCTAGCCTCCCGCGATCTTCGAGGAAACTGACAGGAGAGCCGCCTGCCGAAGTAAACAAAGCAGGCGGCTCTTTTGTCCCACAGGTACAGTGAGATCGTGTGTTTCAGCTAAGCTGAAACACCGATTTCTGTGTGCCTGTCACAGAGCCCCCCCCCCCCCACACCACAGTTAGCAAGCACATTTAGGAGCACACTTAACCCTTTGATCACACCAGTATTAACCCCTTCCCTGCCAGTGTCATTTATACAGTAACATTGCATATTATTTAGCACTGATAACTGTAGTAATGTCACTGGTCCCCCCCCCCCCCCCCCCAAAAAAAAAGTGTCAAAAATTTCAGTTAGGGGTCCGATCTGTCCGCCACAATGTTGCAGTCCCGCTAAAATTCGCTGATCGTCACCATTACTAATAAAAAAAATAAATAAATAAAAAGTCCAAAAATCTATCCCGTAGTTTGTAAACGCTATAACTTTTGCGCAAACCAATTAAAATATGCTTTTTGGGATTTTTGTTACCAGTTTAGGCCTAAACTGATAAAAAAAATTAGATTTTTTTACATTTTTACATTTTTTTTTTTGGGAATGTTTTATAGCAGAAAGTAAAAAAAATATTGTATTCTTTTCAAAATTTTCGCTCTTTTTTTGTTTATAGCGCAAAATTTAAAAACCGCAGAGGTGATCAAATACCACCAAGAGAAAGCTTTATTTGTGGGGAAAAATGGACACCAATTGTATTTGGGTACAGCGTTGCATGAACGCGCAAATGTTAGTTCAAATAACGCAGTGCCGAATCGCAAAAAATGGCCTGGTCATTAAGGGGGTAAACCTTCCGGAGCTGAAGTGGTTAACTTATAGTATCCTGTACAATACTCAGCTGTACTATTTATGAACACAGATATCCGATCCTAATGCTCTGACACCATACCAGTTCAGTGCTGCGAGTGCATCTCTGTGATTGGCTAGTTCTTCCAACTTTTTTACGTTCTGATTGGTTCCTGCCTTGTCCATCCCGCAAAATGGTCTAAAAAACTAAAAGTAGACATTTTTTTCTTTTAGTAGGAAGCCTGACCTTGTAAAATTCAGAACTTTCAAAGGCCAAGCGGGGTCTTGTCAGGACTTTAACAACGCGCTTATTAATTAAATATATCTCGGCTTTCAATACTAGGCGTAGAAAGAGAGCCAGGCTGAAGCTGAAAATTTAATAGACCACCACAGAGACTATGTGGGCTTGGAGGAGGTATTAATTATTAAATCTGAAAGTTATTTTTTTTATTCAAAAATCAATAGACTCAAGTCTATCTAAAAATATTCGGCATTTCAAATAAAGGCTTGTTAGGGCTTAGCTCATTAAAAAGATCCGGATATGTATTGTCCATGTGCAGGTTTCAATGTTACATTGTATCACCAGAGATTCTGTGATTGTCACTTACAGGTGCATCTCATAACATTACAATATCATCAAAAAGTTACTTTATTTCTGTAATTCAATTAAAAAAAGTGAAACTCATATATTTTATATAGATGCGTTACACACAGAGTGATGTAGCTGCTGGTGACGGGTTCCCCTGGGTTACCCATAGCAACAGTGCAATAGTTCAGCGACTTCAAAGTGCCTGGCTCAGTCAAGAAACAGTCCAGGGGTTTTTGGTTTTTATTGAGAACTTGGATGGGAGAAGGGAAGGAGTGGGATACTCCAACTTGAATAAACTATGCACCATTTTGCTGGGACGTCTAACTGACTTGAGTGCGGCAAGGCCGCTGCTTCACCTTGTTAAACACTTAAGCCCCAGAGGATTTGGCTGCTCAAAGACCAGGCCCTATTTTGCAATTCGCCACTGCGTGAATTTAATGGACAATTGCGCGGTCGTGCAACGCTGTACACAAATGAAATTGACGTTCTTTTTTTTCCCCACAAATAGAGCTTTCTTTTGGTGGTATTTGATCACCTGTGCGATTTTTAATTTTTTGCGCTATAAACAAAGAAAGAGCGACAATTTTGAAAAAATAACAATATTTTTCAAATTTTTTTATATGAAATTCTCAAAAAAAAATTTAAAAATCTAATTATTTAACATTTTAGGCCAATTTGTTTCCTGCTACATATTTTTGGTAAAAAATGGCAATAAAGCGTATTTAGATTGGTTTGCGCAAAAGTTATCGCGTTTACTAACTACGGGAAAGATTTATGTCATTTTTATTGGTTTTTTTTTAACTAGTAATGGCGGCGATCTGCGATTTTTTTTTTGTGGGACTGCGACATTGAAGGGGACAGATCGGACCCCTAACTGACATTTTTGACACTTTTGGGGGTACCAGTGACATTACTACAGTAATCAGTGCTAAAATATGCACTGTTACTATAAAAATGACACTGGCAGGGAAGGGGTTAACTTTATTAGTGATCAAGGGGTTAAGTGTGTCCCTAGGGGCGTGATTCTAACTGTTAGGGGGCGTGGCTAGTGAAGTAATCACAGATACATACGATCCTACATAGCAGGATCACATAGCCTCTGTCATTACTTCAGGGAGAATGACAGACGGCTGTATTTATATCAGCCGTCTGTCTTTCTCCCTCTCCTGAGGGAGATTGCGAGTGGCTTGCGGACATCAGAGCCACCGGTCACACGCACGGGCTAGGCAGGAAACAAGCAGTGGGCGGAAACGGGCCGGCGGCGGCGCGCACTCACCCCCTACAGGCTCGTGGGCGAGCGAAGTATCCCTACGTCACTTTGTCTGTAGGGGGCTGACTGCCGCAGTATATAGTCGTGTGGCGGTCGGAAAGTGGTTAATAGCGATGAAGTAGTAATAAATGAACACTCTCCAGGGCCCTTCCTGGCACCCCCTTTTGTTCCTAGTCTTCAGGGCTTTCTACATGCACCCCCTTTACTGTAATACTCTCTGTGTGAGCGAGCTCCTTGATCCCCTGACTTCACTGGAGTGGTCCCCTTTCCTGGGCCAGACCCTTGGGCAGGTCCCTCAGTACTCACGGACACTGTTTTTCCCAAAAGACTCTGCCAGCAGCTCCACCGTCAGTTACACCGGCTCAGCTCTACACCTGGTTCACTAGGCCGACCGCCCGAGACCACCTTCCTCACACACTGCAGGAGGAGAGACAGCCGTACACCTCCTCCTGGGACTCTGCTTCCCACCAAAGACGCCCTGTCACATGCCCCCTCCGTATTTAAGGTCAATCCCAGGATGCATTGCAGGAATGCCCTCCCATAAAACCTGATGTGTCACTGGCTGGGTTTCCTCCACTGTCCAACAAGCTCCCTCATTGGATACAGTGGGGATACTCCATCAGACCCAGTGAATCACACCTGGAGACATGTGACAGGCAACCTAATAGATCAGGCTCCCTTGATAAGCAGAAGGAGCATAGATGCATTTACCTAGCACCTACCTAGGAGGTTGCTACAGTGATATATCTCAAGCATTTCTTTCTTTTAATTTTGATGATTATGGCTTACAGCTAGTGACACCCCAAAATTCAGTATAAAACTAGAATATATACATAAGATCAATTAAAAAAAGGATTTTTAATACAGAAATGTTGGCTTAAGCCCCGTACACACGTACCGATCGTCGGCCGAAAAGCTTCGGCCGACGACCGATCTGCCGATTGTAGGCTTGTTAGTATGATGCCTCCGACAGCACACATTCGGCCGAAAAGAATCTGTCATGCAAGCATTCGAATTTTTGTATGCCGACACCAGAGCGGCCGATTGTTCGCCAGTCAGTACAGATTTCGGCCGACAGACCGCAGATTTGCAAGACTGGGCATGCTCAGAAAAGGAAAAACACAGGGAAAGTTAACCATCACATGACATCACTTCTGCAGTCGGCTGTAGTCGGCGGACAAAATTCTTGTGCAGTCTTTTGCACTTTTCAACAGACACCGACAGCCCTGGACAAAAGACGGCCGATCGTTCGCCGACGATCGGTACGTGTGTACGGGGCTTTAGTGAAAAGTTATGTCCATCTACAGTATAATATGCACTCAATACTTGGTCAGGGCTCCTTTTGCATGAATTACTGAATCAATGTGGCGTGGCATGGAGGCGATCAGCCTGTGGCACTGCTGAGGTGTTATGGAAGCCCAGGTTGCTTTGATAGCGGCCTTCAACTCATCTGCATTGTTGGGTCTGGTGTCTCTCATCTTCCTCTTGACAATACCCCACAGATTCTCTATGGGGTTTAGGTCAGGCGAGTTTGCTGGCCAATCAAGCACAGGGATACCATGATCATGTGACCAGGTATTGGTACTTTTGGCAGTCTGGGCAGGTGCCACCAACTCCCCCATAGTGAGAAAGCACAGGCTAGGCATACAGTTAACCCTTTGATGGCCCCTGATGATAACCCCTTTCCAGCCAGTGTCATTACAGTGATAGTGACAGTTGTATATTTTTAGCACTGATCATTGTATTAGTGTCACTGGTTCCCACAAAGTGTCAGTTAGGTGTCCGCTTTGTCCGCTGCAATGTCTCAGTCCCGCTATAAGCGCTGATGGATGCCATTACTAGTAAAAAAAGAAAAATCTATGAAAATTCTATAAATATATATCTCATAGTTAGTAGACGCCATAAGTTTTGCGCAAACCAATCAATATATGTTTATTGGGATTTTTGTACCAAAACTATGTAGCAGAATACATTTTGGCTTAAATTTATGAAAAGATTCATTTTGTTACATTTTTTTATTGGATGTGTTTTATAACAGAAAGTAAAACATTTATTTATTTATTTAATTTTCAAAATTGTCGTTATTTTTTTGTTTATAGCGCAAAAAATTTAAATCACACAGGTGATCAAATACCACCAAAAGAAAGCTCTATTTGTGGAGACAAAAGGACATTATTTTATTTGGGTACAGCGTCGCACGGCCGTGCAATTGTCAGTTAAAGTAAATGGTTAAAGCAAGCAACAGTGACTGGTCTTTAACCACTTGCCGACTGCCTGCTGCATTTTTCCTGCGGCAGGTTGGCTTGGCAGCGCGAATCAACGTTGGGGTACGTCGGTTTGCGGGAGTGGTGCTGGGGGGCGAGCGGTCCTGCCCCCACTAGGCAGCGGGGATGCCGATCCACAGGCACCCGCGATCGTTCCCCTCTGAGAGAGAAGGACGGTCAGCTGTTGTAAACACAACTGACCGTTCTTCTCCCTGGAATGATCACAGAGTGCCTGTGATCCTTCTATATAGAATCACATGTCTCTATGATTATTTCACAAGTCCCTCCCCCATACAGTTATAAAACACTCCCCTAGGCTCACAATTAACCCTTTTATCACCCCTAGGTTAACCCCTTCCCTGCCGGTGTCATTATTACAGTAACAGTGCATATTTTTTATCACTGATTACTGTAGTAATGTCACTGGTCCCCCCAAAAGTGTCAAAAATGTCAGTTAGGGGTCCAATCTGTCCACCGCAATGTCGCAGTCCCACTAAAAATCACAGATCGCCGCCATTACTAGTAGTAAAATTTTTTTTTTAAAAAAATGACATAAATCTTTCCCCTAGTTTGTAGACGCGATAACTTTGGCGCAAACCAATCAAATTACGCTTATTGAGATTTTTTTTTACCGAAAATATGTAGAAGAATACAAATTGGCCTAAAAAGGATGAAACATTTAGATTTTTATTCTTATTTTTTTGGGAATGTTATATAGCAGAATGTAAAAAACAAAACAAATAAAGAGCGACAATTCAGAAAAAAAAATAATATATTTTGCACTTTCTGCTATATAACATTCCCATAAAAAAATAAATGTAAAAATCACATCTTTTATTCATTTTAGGCCAATATGTATTCTGCTACATATTTTTGGTAAAAAAAAAAATCACAATAAGCGTATATTGATTGGTTTGCGCAAAAGTTATCGCGTCTACAAATTAGGGGAAAGATTTATGTCATTTTTATTTATTTTGTTTTTTTAGTAGTACTAGCGGCGATCAGCGATTTTTAGCGGGACTGCGACATTGCGGTGGACAGATCGGACCCCTAACTGACATTTTTTACACTTTTGGGGGGACCAGTGACATTACTACAGTACAGAAGAGGTTAACACCAGGGGGCGATCAAAAGGTTAAATGTGTCCCTAAGGGGTGCTTTCTAACTGTGGGGGGATGGGCTTGCTGCATGAACACAGAGACCTGTGTTCTTAAATAAGAGGATCAAAGGACCCCTGTGTTAATAACTGACAGAACCATTCTGTCTCCACGGGGAGCGATCTACGGCCGCCAGACCTGCTGATCAGCTCCCCCTGTGGCCAATGAACGCGCATGCGCGCCCCCTGCTAGCGGTCCCGGGAAGCGACGTACGCATTCGGCTCTGATTGGGTCTCCATGTAAAAAACCCGGAAGTGATGTCATGACATCACTTCCGGGGTACTCAGCGCTGAATTAAAAAAACTGACAGCATTCAAAACAGCCAAACTTGGTGTTTTGAATGCTTTTCAGTGCCAAGGAGGGTTTTGGGGCCTTTTAGACCCCCAGATCCCTCCATAAGGAAAACCTGTGAAAAAAAAACAATTAAAAAAATATATATTTTTTTGCATGTCTAAAAATATCGGCCGATACCGATATCTGATGACCAAAATATCGGTATCGGCATTAAAAAAAACTATATTGGTCGATCACTAATATATATATATATATATATATATATATATATATATATATATATATATAATGTTTAGGGATTCTCAGTAATTTTCTAAACTTGGTGTTTTGAATGCTTTTCTTTGCCAAGGAGGGGTTTGGGGTCTTTTAGGCCCCCAGATCCCTCCACAAGGAGTACCTGTGAAAAAAAAAAACAATTAAAAAAAATATATTTTTTTTTGTCTAAAAATATCGGCCGATACCGATATCCGATAAGCAAAATATCGGTATCGGCATTAAAAAAAACTATATTGGTCGATCACTAATATATTAATATATATATATATATATATATATATATATTTTTATTTTTTTTTTGGGGGATTCTAAGTAATTTTCTAGCAAAAAAAAAAATTATTATAACTTGTAAACAACAAGTGTCAGAAAAAGGCCCGGTCCAGTAGTGGTTAAATATGTTGTCAGTAAAGGTGTCCCTCTTATGAGTAGTCACTGCTTGAGACGAGTAGAACCTCTCCAATGTCATTACTCCATAATGACTTGAGAGCCCCCATAATAATGGCTGACACTCTTCAAATAAAACACGGTGCGCTTTAGCTATCTTTTTTTTTTTTTTTTTATTCAAACCATACAATGAATAAAAGATCTCCTTTCCTGCTGTAGGAATAATTATTTTGGGTAGAATTTTATGCAATGTCAAAAGTCATGATGCCTCGGTAGGTGCCCTTTCTTTAAAAAATGTCCTCCCTCATCTAATGGTATTACAATGGACGTAGCTTATAGAAGGCGAGTGACAAGGACTATTTCCTTAATTACTGTACTTACATAATAGCATTTGCTGTGGCAGTTCCAGTGCTATTCAGTCAAGTGAGATTCGATACAAAAAAAGCTGATTTGCCAGAAAAGAGCTTAAGTATAAGTGCCTGGAGTCACAATCTATTTGCTTTATAAGGTAAAGGTATCTGCAACGCATAGCACTTTTTTTTTTTATCAAAACTTTCTTTGCGGCAAATAAAATGTCTTTTTAGCCATTCTTCTCTGTGATGAAATTTAAAGTGTAAATAAACCCAATAACAAAATTCTAATACATTGTTGCTTACGAGTCCTTAGAAGGAAGAATGGAGCTGCATTCGTTTCACAGATACCTGGACGAACATTGGAGGAGGCATCCATTGTGAGCATAAAATTCAAAAATTCGGCTTCAGCTGTTGAGCTCTGTAAACAATAAGGAATTTACAACAAAGCAAATATAAATGTCCTGGGAAACATAGAAAGGAGCCTGCAGCTCCACCTGCTGGCTGAAAATGACAATGCAAAATAATACAAAAGACTATAACTTAAAGCATGGGTATCCAACCTTTTGGCTTCTCCGGGCCACATGAAGTGTAGAGAATGTTTCTGGGGCCGCATATAAAATATATACTATAGTTAAGGTATACAAGTAATAAAACGCTGCCGCACCCTTCCCACACTGCTGCGCCCCCCCCAGCACTAATTTAACACAACTAGTGGACGATCCCCTCCGAGGCAGCCTCTGCAAACAGTTAGTTGGAAACCTCTGTGGCCGTGTCCCCAACTCAACTTCCTTCCTCCCCAGCAAAAAAAAAAATTGTCAGGGAGCAGTGGGCCGCATTTACCTGCGGTTCTGGGCCGCATGCGTTGGACATGCCTGACTTAAAGTGTCACTAAACCCACAAAAACTGTCAATAAATGGTGTATTACATGGTGTTCATGCTCACTCAGTCAATATAAGATTAATTTTCTGTATTCTGCAAAAAACCTGGTTGATCCTGCTGTTCTCTATCTCCCCGTTCTGTCCATGTTTCCAATTCAGCTAGGGATTTCGCAGCTGTGGTGGCAACTCTGCACATACTCAGTTTTCAGTGAGTTTCTATGCTGAGTATTTCCTCCCTATCACATCTGAGCAGTCTATATGACTATAGAGTCACACGTGGGAGTACTCACAGTGGTAAATGACAGCCCACTCCCGTCCTCCTCATCCTCCATGCCCATAACCAGCTAAACACAATAGGGGGGGGGGTGGGATTTTACATGTAGATTAATGGAGGCTTCACCTCCCTCTCAACGAACAGAATGGTAGTTTATTGAAAACAACAGCATGGTACAGGCAGGCAAGTAACAGAGTGTGAGGTAGCAACCAGTGCTGGGACAAGGTCATCTAGAGCCCAGGTCGAACATGCCAGTGGTGCCCCCCCCCCCCCCCAAGATGTACAGTAAGAGCATCATGTGTCACCAAAATCCCCCCCCCCCCCAAAACAAATCAAGCATTAATCTGCATGTTTACCGCCTAAGCATTAATTCCCCTTCCTCCCAGTACACCCCCCCCCTCAGCTCAAATCCTCTCAACAGTTCCTACCCCCCAAAACAATTCCCCCTTCCTAGCACAAAGCCTCTACACCTACAATTTCCCCTCCAAGCACAAATCCTCTTCCCCCACTCCAAATCCCCTCTCCCATCACAAACTCCCCTCCCCCATTCCTCCATCCTAGCACAAATCCCCCACCCTAATTTCCCCTCCTAGCACAAATAATGCCCCCAAACATCCCTACTAACACAAATGCCCCTTCTAATACAAATCCTCTTCCTCCTCTCAACACAAATCTCACCAGATCACCGTTCCTAGCACACCTTCCCAAATGTCCCCTCCTAGAACAACTCTTACGTCCTGCTGCCCCCCAAATTCCCCCTCTTAACACGAATCCCCCTCCACCTAATCTCCTTGTGGTGCCCCCCACCTCACATGATACCAAAGCGCCCAGGGCAGCCGTCCCTCCTGCCCACCCCTTGTACCGGCCCTGGTAGCAACCATTAAAGTGAATGTATTCATTAAAGTATAGTCAAGAACGTAATATACATGCAGAAATAAATAACATCACATGAGAGTAAGGGTATCGGTGTAAGTGAGAGTCTGTTTAAAAACTCGCAGCTATCTGTTGAACATGGACAGCCAAACAAAAGGAACAATCTGTACCCTTACCCTGTCCATGGCTACCAAACCCTATCAAATATCTCAGGACATGTCCTATTCATATAAGTTAACCTATTAGCAATACAGCATTAATTGAGTTTTCCCACGAGACCACCATTGGAGGGGGGGGGGGGGGTAGGGGCATTCCACTTCCACAATATTGGTTTCTTGCCACAGTAAAGAAGGTACCATTTTAACAGTTTAGTACGAGGCCTTTGATCTTCATCCTGTATACCCAGTAGCGCTGGTTCAGGAGACATCGGAAGAGACAGTTGTAGGCGGCCATTAATAACCTTAAAGACCTCCGTCCAGAAATGTGCCACCCTAGGACAGTCCTCGTATCAGAGTGGCAACGCACCTGAGTGGGGGTCTGTTTGAGGATAAATCCTGTGCAATCTCTGGGGGGGTATAGTAAACCCTATGAAGGAACTTTGTTTGAATGAGCTTATCTCTGGAGGAAATGACAAGTTTAGAGCGGTCCTCAAAGCAGTCCTCACAATCCTCCCTGTCCAAGGATGGGATATCCTCCTTCCAAGCCACCCATAACCTCTCTATCTTAGGGGAATCAAGACTGAGAAGCGCAAGGCAGAGGAAAGGAAAGGGGTTGGACAGAGACTCTTCTCCTAGGAGCTCCTCAATGGGATCCCTGGCAAGTATGGGGAGCTGTAAGAACTGGGCTTGGGCAGCATGCTGTAACTGGAGATAGCGGAAGAACATCCATCCGGGTAACCTAAATTTACTGGAAATGTCCCTAAATGACAATAACCTGCCCATGAGCGTAATGTCCCGCAGCACTATCATATCTCACCCAAATTTGAGGATCAGGCATTGATCTGAAATGTGCGAGGTTGGGGTTACCCCATCCTCCCTCTCATTCTAAGACGCGAGCTGGAGGGGTATGACACAGCCTGTGACTTGCAGATATCCACCCACACCATGTCATTGCAAAAAATAATAAAGATTTGAATTCAAATATATATTTGTATGACAATTCAAAACAGAAATTGATTATTAACCACTTCTGGACCAGCAGATTTTCCCCCTTATGACCAGGCCATATTTTACGATATGGCACTGCGTTAATTTAATGGACAATTGTGTGGTCGTGCGACACTGTACCCAAATAAAATTGGTGTCTTTTTTTACACACAAATAGAGCTTTCTTTTGGTGGTATTTGATCACCTGTGCTCTTTTTATTTTTTGCGCTATAAACAAAAATATAGCGATAATTCAGAAAAAAAACAATATTTTTCACTTTCTGCTATATAACATTCCCCAAAAAAAAAAATGTAAAAATCAATTTTTTCATCCTTTAGGCCAATCAATTTGTTTTCTGCTACATATTTCTGGTAAAAAAAATCCCAATAAGCGTCTTTTGATTGGTTTGCGCAAAATTTATCACGTGTACAAACTAGGCGAAAGATTTATGTAATTTTTATTTATTTATTTTTACTAGTAATGGCGGCAATCTGCGATATTTAGCGGGACTGCGACATTTCGGCGGACAGATCGGACCCCTAACAGCCATTTTTAACACTTTTGGGGGTACCAGTGACATTACTACAGTAATCAGTGCTAAAAATATACACTGTCACTGTACTACTGACACTGGCAGGGAAGGGGTTAACACCAGGGGCGATCAAAGGTTTAAATGTGTCCCTAGGAGGATGAGATGACATCACACATTTGAGGAGTATACACACTATACAGTCAGTTAAAGTGGTAGTATATTCCGCCCTTTAATTTTTACCTACAGGTAAGCCTATAATAAGGTTTACCTGTAGGTAAAATTAAAATCTCCTAAACCGGCACGATTGAGGAGATATTCACCCTGCATGCAGCCGCTGACACCAGCGGCGCATGCGCTCTGAAAGTCCGGCGTATCTTGCCGACCTTCAGAGCTCCTTGCTGGAAAGTGAATTCCCATGCGCATGCGCTTCAGTGACATCATCGTGACATCATCGTGACTCTGGCCACTCACAGCGCTGGAGCTGCCGAACCTGGAAGAGACACAGAGGGAAGATGTCTGCTCCTTCAGTGGTGTCCAGGCGACCGTGTGGAGGCTTCGTTCTAAAGTAAGTATTTCTACTAGCACATTATGCCATTGTCCTGCAGGTTTTTTTTTTTACACAGGGAATACAACCACTTTAAAGAAACTCACTGTGTTCTTCACTGTTCACTCACCACCAAGGCTCTGCTGCCAAGGGTTCTCTCTCTGTCACCAGGCACAAAACCTGCCTCTGCGGTGTCTCCAGTCTAGGCTCAAAGAAAGTCCTCCAGCTGACATACACACACCTCCAGGTACTGACCCGGGTCCCAAAGCGCCACTGATCCGATCGTCACGTGACTCTGCTCTGCCGCTGGATAAAGGGGAGGGGAGAAAGGCAGAGCAGAGCAGCCGTACTCTGCATGGTTCATCATGGGAGTGAATGATAGCGCTGATGGGAGGGACGAGGGACAGACGATCACCACTTCCAAAGCCAAGCTCTGGACTGGCACCAGAGAGTTTCTGAGAGAGGCAGACCTGTCCATCACTGATCATAGAGGAGCGGGCCGCCTCTGTCACTGTCAGGTCTCAGGAGAGTGTCAGGACTCGGGAGACCGTGACGTCAGGTCGGTTCCTCAGTGTTGTCGCGGCGCCTACACTAAGTGATGGTCAAGGGCGGCTGCACAGCACAGGCGGCGGCGGGACTTGGGAGGGAGGGACTAAGTAGAGAAACCAGCGGCCGGGTGGCCTAGACAGCAGTGCGCCCTAGGCGGCTGCCTGATTTGCCCAGTGGTAGCGTCATAAAAGCATGTAAAATGCTGATATTTACAATTTTTGTTACATTATTAATTCCCTTTCATCCACCAAACTCGCATCTGAATAGTCCTAAGGAAATGATTGTATATTCGACTTCCTTGTCACCCTTATTACAGAATGTTTGTTAAAGTGGATGTAAACCCCATTCATGAAATCTGACCTGGGCACATATATCTGTAGTGTTTACTGATCTCTCTCCAAAGCCCTAAGACCAGTGTCTTTCTGCTGCTCCATTCCTCTGTTATCAGCATGATAACTTCTGACAAGTTCTCCGACACAGGAGATTAAAGCAGCTGGAAATTTGGAAATTTGTTAGTTCATGTCTGAACCTGTTAGTGTTAACACCCATGCGATGCGATTTTGATGCAGGGAAAAAAAGGATCCACATTTGCACCAAAATGTTGTAGGACTTGATAAAGCTATACATAGCGAAACATGTAGTTGTGGCGACCAGAAGCTCTTTAGAAGCACTCGCGATACTTCGGTCCGCATGTAGGACTCGGCTTCCAACTACGCATTGGCCCCGGTTCAGTGTAGCGGCCGCACACAGAACCATGTGAGCCACTACCATCGGAAGTTCCAGCCTTCTATCAGGGAGCACCTTTTTTTCATCTGAGTCACCTGATGTCATTGCGAGTCCCACGATTATCACCAGGGATTCCCACAGCTCCCTATGGAGATCCAGAGGCTCCAGGGTCCGGTTTGAAAGTACCTTTATTGATTTATTATTTTTTTCTGTATGTGTTCATTAAACTTTTGAGGCCCATTACAAAGACCATTCTCTGAGGTCAACATTTGTACTTTTCCCATCACAAGTGCACACCTGAGCGCCATCCTTCTCTTCTGTTTAACCAAAATGTTGTAGGACTCTTTTTTCCCCGCACCTAAATCTTATTGCATGGGTGTTCACACTGCAATTCTGGCATTGCATTGCGGGAAAGTCGGAGTTATCAAAATAGCAGAGAGGTGATTTTTAGCTAAAAACACCACAAAACGCTACTGTCAAACAACGCTGAAAAAACGCCAATGCAAAAAAGCTAAAAAACGCTGAAAAACTCACTACAACGCTACTGGCATTTTTATAATGTCCAGTGTGCACGAGGCCTTAGTATTAATGCAGTATTTCAATCATTTATAATCCTTGTCACCACCTTCTGCAAAGAATCGCTCTTGTGTCTGGGGAGGGGACTGCAAGGAACACACTATGAAAAAAAAAGCCTATCAGTCCCGTGATCTAGTATAAAAAAAAATAAAAAATCTGTAGGCTGGATTATTTTTTAAACCAACTGAGCAAACATGCATTTAATGGTACCAAGCCAATAACAGCAATGGCGTACTGTTAGAAAAAATACACATTTGTTATACTTTTTTTTTTTTTATATACATTATCATAAAATATAAAGCAATACACGCATACAAAATTCTGATATTCACAATTTTGTTGGTCACATTATTTTCAACCTTCCTCTTTCATCTATCAAACTCTTATCCAGAAAGATATAAGGAAATCATATTATTGACTTTCTGGTTACCATTATTGCAGAATGTTTGTTAAAGAATAAAGTTGAATGGTGGGAAGAGATTTGATTCCAAACATGTTTTGCAGACCGTGGGTCCACTTCCACAGGAGACAGTTGGAGCTAGGCTAGAACATAATATATATGCGGTGTGATATGGTCTGGACTGCCCGAGCCCACCCACTTGTGACATTAGCGAATGAACATTTGCTATTGTCTTCATGCTTCTCCTCGTGGCCAATCAGGACAGGAAGCGGGTCCTAAGACCGGATTGGCTGGGAGAAGAACCTGCCAAAGCGGTGAACCTGGATGGGGTAAGTACGGGGCTGGCAAGCAGGCTGGCAGGCTGGCGGGTGGGGAGGGGGTGAGGGTTTTGTTTGTCTCCCCCCCCCCAAAAAAATAAATAAATGGAGCACCAGCCACCACTGATAGGTGAACAGCTTTGTGTCAGGACCCATGTCTGAACCTGAAAACCCTGCTGTATCTGATGATGCCTCTTCTTGCTGAGCCACCTGGGATGCTGGAGGGCTCCCTGGACAATTCCTTAAATGATGTTGCCTTGAACCCTGTTTTTCTTGAACCTTGAACTCTTTGCTCCCCCCATGAATTTCCTGATTTAAAGCGGTAGTAAACCGCTGGGTGTTTTTTTTTTCTATCAATAATAATAGGATATTCAGCGCTGAACTGAAGATAATAAGCATAAGTGAAACTGGCAGCTGAACACTAAAAGGCAATCTAAGGGCTCTTTCACACGGGTGTTCCGTATGTCCGTTTTTCATCCCATCCGTTTGCGGATGAAAAACGGACATAATGTATCTCTATGTAAATACGGATGTCAGTGGATGATCATCCGCTGACATCCGTTTTTCGTCAGTTCAGTTTTTTTGAACTGAAGAGAACCCTATTTTTTCTTCCGTTCAAAGAACGGAACGGACGCAAAAACGGATGTCAGTGGTGTCATCCGCTGACATCCGTATTTACATAGAGATACATTATGTCCGTTTTTCATCCGCAAACGGATGGGATGAAAAACGGACATACGGACCGGATGACACAAGTGTCATCCGTGTCCATTTAAAAAAAAAAAAAAAAGGAACTGATCGGGCATAAAAAACTGAACGCCCGTGTGAAAGAGCCCTAAATCTCCTTTCAGAACGATATAACAGAAAACAGTGCAGCGCAATTTCATATATCCTCAAAACTGCTCAAAAATTGCTCATATAAGTGCAAGATAGTCCATCATAGAGAGTCTACATATGTAAAGAAAAACTGCTGTGACAGGCAAATCTTTAACAATGACATCAGACACCCAGGTGTAGGAACGACTTGAAGCCATGCAAAGAACGCACAAATGGTGTATAAACTCCCATCACCACAGGTATTACTGCCTCTCACCTCCACAGAGCAACCCTGCAGGGTCTAAGCGCTTAAAAGCATGTATTCAGAAAAAAGTAATCCTTCTCTCTCTCTATTGGTTCCAATGTGTTCGATGTAAGTAACACTCCACCATATGCATGTATAAGGAAACAATAAGGGAGATCTAAGTGCTCTCTGTTAATGTTGTACACACTTTATTAATATGGTAAAATATTGCACTCACATGATAGTGAAGTATGGCCCCGCTGAAGAAGTCCCGCCCACGGACGCAACGCGTACGGGGGGACGCCACATGACCCGCCAGCTATCCCGGAAGTAAGGAGGAGATCAGCAGGGAGATGCCGACCTCGCTCCATTATCTGCAATACCGCTATGTGAGATGCTTTGATTATTTCACTATCATGTGAGTGCAATATTTCACCATAAGTGTGTACAACGTTAACAGAGAGCACTTAGATCTCCCTTATTGTTTCCTTATACATGCATATGGTGGAGTGTTACATCGAATACATTGGAACCAATAGAGAGAGAGAGAGATACAAGAACCACTTCTCAGCTTATTTAGTAAACCATTTGTCCACTTCTTCAGTTTGGTGGTAATAGTACATAATTTAATTGCAACATTTTAGTACTGTGATATAATATAAAAAAGGTAGGCCTAATTCTTTTTTTGTAGTTGTTACAGTGTATCCAGAAAGTATTCATAGTGCTTCACCTTTTGCACATTTTGTTATGTAACAGCCTTTTTCTAAAATGGATTAAATTCACTATTTTCCTCAAAATTCTACAAATAATACCCCATAATGACAACGTGAAAGAAGTTTATTTGAAATCTTTGCAAATTTATAGAAAAACAAAACAAAATCCCATAACATAAGGCCTCTTTCACACGGACGTTCCGTATGTCTGTAAATCACCCCATCCGTTTGCGGGTGATATACGGACATAATGCATGTCAATGGCATTGCGGATGTCAGCGGATGACCATCCGTTGACATCCGATTTGCATCCTTTCAGTTCTGTTCCGTTTTTTGGAACGGAACAGAACCCTATTTTTCTTCCGTTTAAAAAACGGAACGGATGCAAAATCGGATGTCAGTGGTGTCATCCGCAATCCCCATAGACATACATTATGTCCGTATATCATCCGCAAACGGATGGGATGATATGCGGACATACGGACCGGATGACACAAGTGTCATCTGTGTCCATGAAAAAAAAAAAATAAGTGCCTGGAGTGGATCGCAATACGGTCCGCTCCGTGTGAAAGAGGCCTAAGAGTTCACAGCCTTTGCTTAAAACTTTGTTAAAGCACCTTTGACACCAATTAAAGCCTCAAGTCTTTTTGAGTATGATGCTACAAGCTTGGCACACCTATTTTTAGGCAGTTTCTCCCATCTTCTTTGCAGGACCTCCCAAGCTCCATCAGGTTGGATGGGGAGCGTTGGTGCACGGCCATTTTCAGATCTCTCCAGAGATGTTCAATCAAGTTCAAGTCTGGGCTCTGGCTGGGCCACTCAAGGACATTCACAGATTTGTCCCATAGTCACTCCTTTGTTATCTTGGCTGTGTCCTTAAGGTCGTTGTCCTGTTGGAAGAAGAACCTTCGCTCTACTCTAAAGGGCCAGAGCGCTCTGGAGCAGGTTTTCATCAAGGATGTCTCTGTACATTGCTACATTCATCTTTCCCTTGATCCTTACTAGTCTCCCAATTCCTGACGCTGAAAAACATCCCCACAGCATGATGCTGCCACCACCATGCTTCACTGTAGGGATGGCATTGGCCAAGTGATGAGCAGTGCCTGGTTTCCTCCAGACATGACACTTGCTATTCAGGCCAAAATGTTCAATCTTTGTTTCATCAGACCAGAGAATTTTGTTTCTCATGGTCTGAGAGTCCTTCAGGTGCCTTTTGGCAAACTCCAGGTGGGCTGTCATGTGCCTTTTACTGAGGAGTGGCTTCCATCTTGCCACTCTACCATACAGGCCTGATTGGTGGAGTGCTGCAGAGGTTGTTCTTCTGGAAGGTTCTTCTCTCTCCACAGAGCAGCGCTGCAACTCTGTCAGAGTGACCATCGGGTTCTTGGTCACCTCCTTGATTAAGGCCCTTCTCCCCCGATCGCTCAGTTTCCCCGCGCTGCCCACTCTAGGAAGAGTCCTGGTGGTTCCAAACTTCTTCCATTTACATATGATAAAACCACTGTGCTCATTGGGACCGCTCATTGCTGCAGAAATGTTTCTGTACCCTTCCCCAGATTTGTGACTCGATACAATCCTGTCCCTGAGGTCTACAGACAATTCCTTGGACTTCATGGCTTTCTTTGTGCTCTGACACGCACTGTTAACTGTGGGACCTTTTATAGACAGGTGTATGCCTTTCCAAATCAGGTCCAATCAACTGAATTTACCACAGGTAGACTCCAATCAAGTTGTATAAACATCTCAAGGATGATCAGTGGAAGCAGGATAAGCTCAATTTTGATTGTCATGGCAAAGGCTGTAAATACATATGTACATGTGATTTTTTTCATTTTTGATTTTTAATAAATTTGCAAAGATTTCAAACAAACTTCTTTCACGTTGTCATTATGGGGTAATATTTAGAGAATTATGAGGAAAATAATGAATTTAATTAATTTTGGAATAAGGCTGTAACATAACAAAATGTGGAGAAAGTAAAGCGCTGTGAATACTTTCCGGATGCACTGTAAAAAAAGAATAGATGTGAACAGTGCGATTCTCAACACATATCGTAGATCATGGGTCCACTTCCTCAGGAGTCAACATGAAGGAGATCCAAGTACTGTGATCTAGTTGATACTCAGACACCGTTGAAATGGGTACAGGATATGGTGTACTTAGGCATCAAAGTGGGTCCAACATTGGATGTGTACCAGCAAAATAACATTGACCCTCTAGTTTCACAATTAAATAAAAAGTGTGCGTCCTGGCGCATGCTTCCCTTGTCCCCGGTTGGCAGAATTAACTTAATAAAAATGAACTATCTTCCGAAATTTCTGTATTTTTTTCGTAACTCCCCCATTGATATGACTAGAACCTTTTTTTCGAGATTTGATAGTATTGTAACAACTTTTGTATGGGCCGGGCGTACTCCACGAGTCGCAAGGCGCACGCTATATCTTCCTCTTGCAAGAGGAGGTTTAGCGTTTCCTAACTTTAAGTTGTATTTTTGGGCGGCTGTTCTGGTGACGGTCCGGTGGTGGTTCTCCCAGCCCAAAACTAACTCCGCAGTTACACTAGAAGCAGCACTACTGGGTTCATATGCGGCCCTTAGTAATCTTGTTTTCCGGGGTGAACAGGCACATCCCTGTCTGATGAAGACGGTCCTGCGGATATGGACTCGGGCGCAGGTGATATATAACACACCTCTACATATATCCCCCCACACTCCGTTGTGGGGTAATCCTAATCTAATACATCTGTATCATCTTCCTGATCCACAGGTATGGGCTGCTAGAGGGATTGTGACTATGAAACATGTTATTAAAGATGGAAGACTTCAAGGCTTTAATGTTCTCCAGTCTATCCACTCATTGCCTCCCACCATGGGGTTTCGTTACCGCCAGCTTAGTCATGCTATGCGGGCTCAGTTCCAAGGCCCTGTTGTCTTGGAATCAGACCCTTTGGAGAAAATGCTAACTTTTAAGGTAATAGGGAAAACTCTCTCTGCTATATATTCTATACTCTCAACAGATCATAGTCAGTCCCCTGAGAAAACCTATAATAAATGGAAGGAGGACATTCCAGATCTGACTATTGAAGAGTGGGAGGATTCGGTTAATAATTATATCCCCTCAATGATAGCGACTAGGGACAGATTCATACAACTCAAATTCTTACATAGAGCATACTATACGCCGCAACGTCTTGCTAGGATATATCCCATGAAGGATCCCTCGTGCACCAGATGTGGGCATGAAATTGGTACATTCTTACACGTTGTTTGGTCATGCCCTGAGCTGGCAACCTTTTGGAAAGAAGTGACGGAGACTATTGGGGAAATTTTTGACATTATGATTCCTTTGGACCCAAAGGTAACTTTATTGAGTAACCTTACAGAACTGGCTGGGGACAAATATGCTAAAATGTGCATTATATATACCCTGTTTACCCTGTTTTATGCCAGGAGAGAAATCCTTTTGCGATGAAAGTTACCCGAACCTCCCACCCGATCAACCTGGATAGCTGCCGTTACTAAGACACTTCCATTCTACCGTTTCACATACGGTAGTAGGAACTGCCCAAAAAAATTTGATAAAGTGTGGTCAGCCTGGATTGATGCTGTAGGTGTGCCAATGTCACCTGTTCCATAATGACATAAGTAGGTACTTATTAATTAATTTGATGATAATTATTTATTTATTTTTTTTCTTTTTCTCCTCCTCCTAAACTGGTTTATTGATATTCCCCTTCCCTTCCTCTCCCTAAGATTTTTTTTTTTTTTTGTGTTTGTATGTATGGATAATATTATTTCTTGTGCAGAGTAATGTATTGTAGTTGGAATATCTGTTTTGTTTATATGTTTAACAATAAAATAAAAATTTAACTGTTAAAAAAAAAGTACTGTGATCTAGTAAAAAAAAAAATATAGACCTGATTCTCTTATCCTTGTGACTTATGTCCAATTAGAGACAGCCTACTGTATATCCACAGACTTGAGTATCCAGATATGGGTATACGGAATATCTAACGTAAATCTCTGAACTGACACAGTGTAGGGTCTTTTCTCCTGTCCAGCCCTTCCTTTATCAGGCATACTATATAATTACTAATGTGAACGGGAAGAAGGTGGGGGGAGATTCTGTTTTGACACCTTATCAGACAAAAATCATGATTACATGCCAAGGCCCTATCCCTCAAAAAGTGAAGTAGGAAAAAGGGGAGGAGATTCCAACCCCTTTTTCTCCCTTTGAGGAGAAAAAGAGGGATGGACACACTAAGAGGGATTTAAGAGGCACCTGGCATAAATACAGAGAGTAGACAATAATTATAAAAACAATACAATTAATTAATATGTCATCATTAAAAGTCATTAACATTTATAAGAGCTATAAAAATACATGGTGTGCCTTGCTGGGCAAAAAAGTAGTAGTTGGAGCACATGTGAATAATTCCGGACTTACGCGTTTCGCCCAGAACTAGGGGCTTCCTCAGGATCCAAGATATGAATTAACACCACTAAAGATGTAAAAATATAATTATGATAAAAAAACATCATACAGATAAATATATGGATTCCAGTATAATGTGACAGATGTTATACCATGACCTGTGTAGATTGATACTGGAATCCATATATTTATCTGTATGATGTTTCTCATAATTATAATTTTACATCTTTAGTGGTGTTAATTCATATTTTGGATCCTGAGTAAGCCCCTAGTTCTGGGCGAAATGCGTAGATCCAGAATTACCCACATATGCAACAAGTACTACTTTTTTGCCCAGCAAGGCACACCCTGTATTGTTATTGCACTTATAAATGTTAATGACTTTTAATGATGACATATTAATAAATTGTATTGTTTTTATAATTATTGTCTACATGTGTATTTATGCCGGGTGCCTCTTAAATCCCTCTTAGTGTTTACATCCCTCTTTTTCTCCCCAAAGGAAGAGAAAGGGGTTGGGATCTCCTCCTCTTTTTCCTATATAATTACTAATTGCAAATGAGTAATTGTGTACCAAAATCAATTTTGGCAAAATTACTTTGCTCATCCTTATTCACAACCCTTATAGCTTATGGATGCAACAATCTCCAATGGAGCCTTGTTGGACGCTCACTTTCATAGCATGGTTGGCATTTGGGGACACAACTGGGCCAATCCAGATGTTGGGCATGTAGTGCTTTCTGTCATCACTCTACATTAAGTTGAAGAATACAGTTTCATATTCTTATAACAACTCTCGTTTTAACAGGAAATAAAGTGCGCTAATAATAAAAAATACATCCACATATATCATCATAAAAAGTCATTAACATTTATAAGTGCAATTACAATACCTGGTGTGCCTCGCTGGGCAAAAAAGTAGTAGTTGGAGCACATGTGGGTAATTCCGAATCTACACGTTTCGCCCAGAACTAGGGGCTTCCTCAGGATCCAAGATATGAATTAACACCACTAAAGATTTAAAAATATAATTATGAGAAACATCATACAGATAAATATATGGATTCCAGTATAATGTGACGGATGTTATATCATGATCATAATTACTAATTGCAAATGAGTAATTTTGTAGCAAAATCAATTTTGGCAAAATCACTTTGCTCATCCTTATTCACAACCCTTATAGCTGATGGATGCAACAATCTCCAATGAAGACTTGCTGGACGCTCGCTTTCATAGCATGGTTGGCATTTGTGGACACAACTGGGCCAATCTCTGCGGTCCAATCCAGATGTCAGGCATGTAGTGCTTTCTGTCATCACTTTACATTAATTTGAAGAATACAGTTTCATATTCTTATAACAACTCTCGTTTTAACAGGAAATAAAGTGCGCTAATAATAAAAAAAAATACATCCTCTTCTGCAAGCCCATTACTCATTGTGCACCTCTTAAACATCGAAACACAAACAGAGCCATCCACTGTCTCCGACGTACGTTAATGGCTATCGTCTCTCATGACAAACTATGTTTGCAATCATTATTCTAAGCCCTCGTAAGATGATTACAGTTTTCTAAATCCAGGGCTGTGAATAAATGTGAGGGACAATGATGTAAGTGTTCCCAGGGACCAATATTTATCCTTCATATCTCGAGGTGAGCCAAGATGCTCATAAGCTCTGTTAAACCTTTAACATAGGAAGCGATCTATCACAGCCGGGCCACATGCTACGTCCATATTGAACCAATTAGGGCCGGCCTGTTTCGTCATCTTTCATAAAGGCAAGATAAGTTTTCCAAGCGTGGTACAGTGCAGTGATTGAATTTTGATCAAACACACATGCTCCATAACCTAGTATGGATATTTAAAAGCTGTGAAATGTTCTGAAAACTTCAGACTCGAGCAGCCGGCCAAGAGGACAGGATGTACTCGAAGGGAGCAAGAAAAGAGGCGTTTTGTAACTCAGTACATCTGCAAAACAAATATTTTTGTACTCTTTTTTTTGTTGTTATTTTGCCATCTTTGAAATCTGCAGTCAGTGCCCAGCTTTTTAAATTATAATGTACGGTAGCCTAATATTCTACACGTGGGCACAAGACGGCAGTGACCAATAAACTTTAAGCTGGAGAGAAAGAAAACAATTTTTTGTAGCCATTCCTAATGCTCGGTTCACACCTATGCGTTTTTTTTACTGCATTTTGCAGAATTGCACTACAGTCCTCTAGCACTACACCTGTAGGGACTGCTGAAAATTGCCTTGACTGGCCCCCCTGGTTACCAGCATACAGTCATGATTAAATCAAACTCCTTGCTCCCATAGGCTCTTCACAGTAATAAACAGTCTAGGGGTGTTGGTTTTGTAGTTGGGATAGGAGAAGGGAATAACGGGATACTCCAATTGAACTATTCACAACATTTGAGGACTTCTAATCTTCAAATCTCTGCTGGTAGATATGGAACAGCCTGGCTGTTTATTTACCCTGCCACTGAGATGAATGGGGTTCAGTCTCTTGTTTTCTTTACTCTCTCTAACAAGGAGACTTGATGGACGATAACCTATCTTCAGGACATTCTCACTAGCATCCTCTTCCTTCTGACACCCATCCACTGACTATCCTATGAGCAGGGGTGGCCCCCCTCAGGTCAGGCCCCTTGACAGGAGTTCCTGTACTCATGATACTGCAGAAACAGAACCGCCAGTGTCTCCCCTCTCAGTCAGCTTCCCTTGACCTCTGGGTTCAGCTCCTCTAGATCACTCCTCCAACCATCAGAATGACCCTCTGAGGCCGCATAGCACCTCTACAGAGAAGGAGGCAGCCGCCCCCTCCCTCCAGGACTCCGCTCCCCTATGAAAGACCTTGAGCACATGTGCCCCTGGCTTTTTTTATACAGTATCCCAACATGCATCGAGGCATCCTGCCCTCTGCCAATCATCAGGACTGTATCAAAATCCCATGCACCCATTCGTCAGGTTTCCTCCCACTGTCCAATATGCCTCCCTATTGGACCAGCGTGAAACACATGACTTAAATCACATACTAAAGACAATGAGCAGAACTCACTAACAGATCCTGCTCTCTGGTAGGCAGAGAATAATATAGATTTACCTGCAGCCCCTCTGGTAAGCAGACAGAGCTCGAAACTATACTCTCTCACTAGCACCTACCTAATGCTGCAGTCCACTTAAAGCAAAATTCCACCCAAAAGTGGAATTTTCGCTTATCTGTTTGCCCCCCCCCCCCCTTCCCGGTGCCACATTTGGCACTTTTCGGGGTGGGGGGGAGGAGGTACCTTTTTTTGACAGGTACCCATCCCCACTTCCGGTGGACTGGGCTGCAGCAAGGTACATCAGAAGTCCAACCTCCCTCCTCCTTCGGCCCCCACTGCACGATTTAAAATGTGCAGCACTTTGCGCAGTAGGGAACCGGCCGTGAAGCCGCAAGGTTTCACTGCCGGGTTCCCTTACCGGCATTGGCGCTGGCACCACCCAACAGCCAATGACATTGGCTGGGGTGCGGACATTGCTGGTTTCCAGGACAGGTAAGTGTTCTAATATTTAGTTACAATAATCATATATTAAAACTGCGTTGAGGAACAGAGCAAACGCCGTCTCACAGTTGTTATTTCCGGGAACGCTCGCACGTGCGTTTCGCGGCTACCAGGAAAGTATACAGCAGTCTTTTGACTTCTATCAGTGTCTGGTTAAAGCTTGTAGGAAGAATTGAATTCTACTCTAAGTGTCCTATGAGGTTTCTGGACCCCTGACGCTCTGTCTGTCTCGACAGTGCTGATTGGCCCTGTGCTGATCACATGCACCCTCCCAAGAAAAAAAAAAACTCTCAAGCAATACACACCAAACTGCAGCATGTGCAGAGTGCCCCCCTGTTCTATCAGGAGATGGATTGGGCACAGTGGAAGAAGGGGAGGATCAGAGAGCCTTTTTTTCTTTACACAATGCAGAGGATTAACCCGTTCTACAGTGAGTATAAAAAGCATTATTAACTGCATATACAGACTGAATTTACTGTTGTGGGTTTAGTAACACTTTGCATGCCGGTTCACATATATGCAATGACAGACATCGCATGTGATTCGCAACGCACTGCTCTGCAAATTACATTCGATGTCTGTGTGATGTGGATTCAGCCATACAGATTGTATGGCTGAACTCGCATCGCATTCGGACATATATCGCCCAGGACCCTTTTTTGGGTCCGCACCAGAATCGGATCGCATGGGTGTTCACACCTATGTGATCCGATTCATGTCTGAACTAACAGTTCGCACTGCGATATGCGAAATGATCTGGGGGTGTCGTTAACTTTGCATGGACACCCCCAGACATTTGCATATGGCAGTGTGAACTGCCTGCAAGTTGAATGTGATGCGGGAACCCGCAGTGGATTCACAAGGTTCCCGCATTGCGTATATGTGAACTGGGACTAATGCAGACTTCTGGGAAAATCAGTGAGGCAATCACACAAGCAGGAAACAATGTTTCGGGGGGGGGGGGGGGGTTGCAGATTCCTACCTTTTGTTATTCTGGAGAAATCAATGTTTGTTCCTCTGTGCTGAGTGAGTCTAATGGGAGTGATTTCATAATTATCTATCAGCTGTGGCAGCTGTTGGCCTCTTATAAGGAAATCTGCTGGGCCTGCATCCCTTTAGATGTGTTCCTATTGGGAGTATCTCACCAAAAATTTTTGTTGCAGGGGATGCCAGAAATCTGACTTGTATCTTAGTGCAGACTTCTGGGAAAATTGGTGAGCCAATCACACAAGCAGGAAATGATGTTTCTGGGGGTGTGGTCAGTATACATTCTGTGTACAGAACAGCTCCAGGCGGCCATATTGCATTGCATTTTCAGAAAATACAACAGCTGCAGATTGAAAAGGAAAGGTAATTTTTAATAACATTCAATTACAATATGATTTGTGTCGCAATTGTATACGCTATATTGTTTTTTCTTTATATGCTTTTTTTTCCCCCCACGAAAGTGGAGCTACCCTTTAAGTTGTAATTGAGGCAGTCAATGGGCTGCCAAAGAACACAAACGTCCCGAAAACTGGACTTGCCATAAAATTTTTACTGCAATGCACTATATTCAAAGTGAATGTCATAATGCAGCTATGTGTGTTGCATTAATACATGCATTATCACAATGCACTGGTCCAAATAGGTCCGAAAATATTTCCTAGCAAAAATCTGTCACATATCATAACAAGTGGGGGATGATAAGGACTTAAAAAAAATGTAAAAAAAAAAAAGTAGCGAGACCTCAGTCGGACTGTAATTAATGATACGTATACAAGGTTGCAGATGATGGACCCCAGCACTCCTGGAGTGAGCAGCCCTGGTGTATCATAGAGACCTAGACAATTATTCCTACAGATCAAAGAGTGACCGTCTGCATTACCCAACTTCAATTACTATGTATCCCTTGTCACTCTGTAACCTTATTATCTGAAATGATTACATGTGAAGTAGTTAGTGGATACATTTATAGCTATTTGCTAGATATCTAAAACGCAAGGACACCGCCTATCAGTACAAGTTAGAATGCAAGGACCAAAGAAAAGATGTCTCAGCTCAAAGAGACAGTAAAGTGGAGCAGATGTTGTTTGAAGGACAAAATTAACATCTGCACAAATTGAAGAAAAAATAAAGATATTTTATTTGAAGTTATAGTGATATTAACCACTTGACCTTCGAAACATATACTCCCCCCCCCCCCCTTCATGACTAGGTCATTTTTTTGTGATACGGCACTGCATTACTTCAACTGACAACTGCGTGGTCATGCAACAATGCATCGAAATAAAATGTATGTCGCCCCCCCCCCCCCAATAGAGATTTATTTTTGTGGTCTTTGATCACTTATGAAGTTTTTATTTTTTTGCGCTATAAACTAAAAAAGATCGACAATTTTGAAAAAATATATATATATATTGAGTGACAAACCAACTGGTAGGTGTCCCCTCTAGGATATTTACAAAGTGATTTTGATTTTTAAACGTTATAGAAAACATGTCTAATGGTATAGATTATTCTCTGTATATATCCAATAAGGTGGAGGTAATACTCTTTATCTTATTTCTTCACATTATTCTATCTGAACACCCCATTGGAATATGTATATTTCTTGTAACTTATTCTATCTGCATTGCCCCCATACTCGCCGGGGAGACTGATGCATGCCACGCTTTCCCCATTTTACATCCAGCCACAAGGTACACTACATGTGGGGCATGGTTTGAGCAGGGTTCGTTTGTTCTCCATATATAGAAACACTCTGAAAGTAATTATGTCTGTGCAATTCATATATAACAATGTGTATTGATGTTTTATAGACAGTAACGGTATCCTTATCAAGCCAATCTGCCCCCGAAGAAGCTTTGTGTAGCGAAACATGTCGGGCGAAGATATGGGTGGTGGCATGAGTAGCCCCACTCAAATATAAAGAGGATCTTAGATGTCACACATCTGTTCAACTGTCACCAATAATTGTTGGTCATGTATACATTATTCTGTGTATTTTTTGTATGTCTGAAATGTCAATGTGAAAATTAAATGTTTTTTAATGATATAAATAAAAATACATTTTTTTACATAAATATACGTGTAGTTATATAATTTTGAGTATGATACCAGTAATGTCCCCTTCAAGCCCACAAATCACCAATTTCCTCTAGAAGGAATTGGTAATACAAAATCTGTATAACTTGGGATGTAGGTATCAGATAATATAAAGGTATACACAATAGAGCACAATTGAGTCCAATATATATATATATATATATATATATAAATAAATATATATATATATAAATAAATAAATATATATATATATATATATATATATATATATATATATAAATAAATATATAAATATATATATATATATATATATATATTTTTTTTTTTTTTTTTTACTTTCTGCTAAAAAAAAAATCCAATAAAAACATTTAAAAAATTTAATTTCTTCATGAAATCTAGGCCAATATGTATTCTGCTACATATTTTTGGTTAAAAAAATAAAAACACCCAACAAGTGTATATTGATTGGTTTGCACAAAAGTTATAGCGTCTACAAAACTATACTGGAATGTTTTTTTTTTTTTTTTATACTAGTAATGGTGGCGATCAGCGACTTATAGCGGGACTTCGATATTGCAGCGAACAGTCTGACACAAACTTACACTGTGGGGTTGATTTACTAAAGGAAATCCACTGTGCACTAAAAGTGCACTTGGAAGTGCAGTCGCTGAAGATCGGGGAGGGGCATGCAAGGAAAATTAGGCTTGCACATGATTGGATGATAGAAAACAGAAGAGCTTCCCCTCATTTTAGATCTTCCCCTCAGATCTACAGTGACTGCACTTCCAAATGCATTTATAGTGCACAGTGGATTTGCCTTAAATCAACCTGTATTATGTGGGGACCAGTGACACTAATACAGTGATCAGTGCTAAAATTATGCACTGTCGCTGTACTAATGACACTGGCTGAGAAGGGGTTAAACAATTCTAGGGTGAACAAAGGGATAAATGTGTGCCTAACCAGTGTTTTTGTGTACTATGTATGCTGTTTTTACTAAGGGATGTGACGGATTTTATTCCCTGCTTTTTTTAGGGAAACAAAATCTATCACATCCCTGCTGACAGAACAGAGTTCTGCCTTGTTTACATAAGAAGAGCTCTGTTGTGTCTCGCTTGGCCAATCAGTAAGCGCGGCGAACATCCATTGGCCAGCACCCACTGATCGGTTTGTGCTGTCCCCTACCCTGAAGTGCCGGATCACGTACTGTGTACGTGATCCGGCACAAAATGGCCACCCTGCCCCAGGAAAAGTACATGGGGCAGTCGGGAAGTGGTTAGAGTAAAACCCTTCTGCCTTTAAAAACACTAACTTTTTGAGGACCCGTTAGAAGGTCACCTTAGAGACCACAACATACAGGGGTATACAATGTACAGTTAAAAGCAAACACACACACACATCATAGGTTGAACTGGATGGACTGTTGTCTTTTTTCAACCTCACTAACTATGTAACTATATGTAACTAAGAAGGGTCTTTAGATCAGCCTTTTTCAACCAGTGTGCCTCCTGGGTTCTTCAGGGGTGCCTTGGCAAAATGGCTAAAAGTGGCAACAAGTTGCCACATGTTTTTACTTTGTAGAATTACAACTCTGGGCACTGTGCTGGTCAAGCCACTGGCACCCTGGGCACTGTGTGGGTCAAGCCACTGGCACCCTGGGCACTGTGCGGGTCAAGCCACTGGCACCCTGAGAACCAGTGACATCACTTGTTGATAAGGAGAATGACGGTGCTTGCAGAGCACCCTTATTTACTCCTCCTCATCCCTTCTCCATCAGCACTAGGGTGACATTAGCAAACAGAAGAAGAGAAACTGAGGGAAAAGAGAAACCCTAGAACTCCGTACCCAGTTTGCAATAGTGGAGGAACAAATCACTTCCTTCTAATGTTAGATTTCCCATGTGAATGGATGTTGCTGCGTTATGTAAAACTATCAGTTTAGTTTTTTTTTTACATTTTAGAATGGGGTGCCTCGAGATTGTGCAGAATTATTAAGGGTGCCATAACTGAAAAAAGGTTGAGAAACACTGCTTTAGATTAACTGCCTATGTCTGGGAGGAAACAAAGGTTTTCTATTGAAACCCTAGAAAAGGTTAACGCTGAACTTTGGGTCAAACAAATACTGTCTAAATCCATTCTTCATGTGCTTAGTGCAGTGATGGTGAACATTGGCACCCCAGATGTTTTGGAACTACATTTCCCATGATGCTCGTGCACTCTGCAGTGTAGTTGAGCATCATGGGAAATGTAGTTTTAAACATCCGGGGTGCCAAGGTTCGCCATCACTGCACTAAGCACATGAAGAATGGATTTAGACAGTATTTGTTTGACCCAAAGTTCAGCGTTAACTTTTTCTTGGGTTTCAATAGAAAACCTTTGTTTCCTCCCCGACATAGGCAGTTAATCTGAAGACCGTTCTAACGGGTCCTCAAAAAGTTAGTGTTTTTAAAGGCAGAAGGGTTTTACCCTAACCACTTCCCGACCGCCCCATGTACTTTTCCTGGGGCAGGCACTGGGCATAAAAAATGCTGCTTATACAGGCATTTGCCGTTTTTTTCCTTTAGCCAGTAGAAGCAACTCTATGTTAGCCTATGTGTCCATGCAGATTTAGGCTCCATGTACACGGGACGTTAGAAAAAATGTGCTGCAAAGCTAGTTCTGATGCCGGGAAAAAGCAGCTGTTAAACGTGCTTTCAGTAGCTTTTTCCATTTGCGTTATTGCACATTTTGCCACGTTGGTTTTAGCAGCGTTTTTTTCTGCCTCCATTCAAAATCAATGGTTCCCTATGACAGCCTATTCATTTGAATGGAAGTCGCACCGCAAGTCGGATGAGGATGATCCGACTTGTGCCGTGACTTGCGCTGTGAGAATCTTGAGGGGGAACTCCACGCCAAAAATGTGAAAAAAACTGCGTGGGGGTCCCCCCCAGGTTCCAAACCAGGCCCTTCGGGTCTGGTATGGAATTTGAGGGTAGCCCCACGCCGAAAAAACGGCATGGGGTCCCCCCCAAAATATATATCAGACCCTTATCCGAGCACGCAGGCCGGAAGGGGGAGGGGACGACCGAGCGGCCCCACCCCCCCTGGACCATACAAGGCCACATGCCCTCAACATGGGGGGGTGTTGGTGCTTTGGGGCAGGGGGAGCTCTGCACCCCCCACCCCAAAGCACCTTGCCCCCATGTTGATGAGGACAAGGGCCTCATCCCCACAACCCTGGCCAGTGGTTGTGGGGGTCTGCGGGCAGGGGGCTCATCGGAATCTGGAAGCCCCCTTTAACAAGGGGGCCCCCCAGATCCCAGACCCCCTCCTTATGTGAATGGGTATGGGGTACACTGTACCCCTACCCATTCACCCCATAAAAGGCAGTGTATATAAATAACGACAGGAGACGTTTTGGAAAGTTTATTAAAAATCTTCATCTGTTCTTCTCTGCTCTGGTCTTCTCCCTCTCCTGGTCTTCTGCTCTTTTGCTGTCCGCTCTTCTGCTCTTTTGCCCTCGCCTCTTCTCTTCTTCTTCTTCCTCCGGTCCTCCTCTGACGATGTCTCCGGTGATTATGCCGGTCTCCGGAGCTTGTTATATAGTCATTGTGGGCATGACACGAGGGGGCGGGGCATCCCGATGACGTCATCGGGGCCACACCCACAATGACTATATAACAAGCACCTGCAAAAAAACACCTGAAAAATGACCAAAAAAACCACCTGAAAACGATATGCTCAGGTGTGAATGGAGCCTAAAGGGACTATATACACTTTAAAGGAGAAGTACAGCCAAAGTTGGTTTGGTGGTACTTCTGTGGCTCACAGGAGTGAAGTTTGTTCTGCGCTCCTGTAAACCATTTTCAACAGACAGCAGGCTGTAGGCTGCTGTCAGATGACGTCACAGCGCCGGTCCAGGCTGGGGAAAGATTGCAACCATATGATCAGGATCCACCCAGATGCCTGGACCAGCACCCAACTCAGCCTCTCAGCGAGCCTGAGCAAGCCTCTCTTGACACCTTCACAGCCCAGTGCTCCAGTGAGCGTGGGGGTTGGCAGAGCAGAGAGACAGTGACTGAAGGGCACCAGCTCTCTGCTCATGTAGAACTGAGAACTGAGCAATCAGCTGTCTTTGATCGCTCAGTTCTCAGCCTTAGAGCCGGCGGGGGACAGATGCAGCATCCACCTAGGCAAGCATGTTTTCTAAATATATATAAAAAAAACCCCCTAAACTTCTCTTTTAAGGTGGCTCTGTTACCTTCCTGTATAAATGAATTCCTAAAACATCAAACTGTCAAACTACTGTATAACATTTTTATTTTTATCTGTTATAAATCTGTCCTTGAGCTGTTTCAATGTTTCAAGACTTCAAATATTATAAAGGACTCTACTATGTAATTTCCATATAATTTTACTTACAACATATAGTGAAGTAGAGTAGAACAGTTTCTGATATAGGAGTTAAAGGAGACCTTTTCTTGCTTTGACACCTTCTCTCTGGTTTTTTTGGATGGACCATGTGGGCTATGGACCAGCAAGGCAAGGTGACCAGTCAAGGCATAAAATGGAAAATTGTATCGAATACTTGCCGTAATTTTCCTTTCCTGACGCCAATACATGGCAGCATACACATGATATAGCTCCGCCCCTATATCCACCCACAGGACCTGCTTAAATCTATAAAAGTGTGACTGAGAGCAACCTCCCCATTTTTTGTAAAAAGCAAAAAGATCAAGAGGGAGGGTCCGTATGCTGCCATGTATTGGCGTCAGGAAAGGAAAATTACGGCAAGTATTCGATAGAATTTTCCATTTTCCTGACGCAACATGGCAGCATACACATGATAAATAATGAGCTTCTGAGAGGTTTTTAACATTTAGACATAGATGCCTGAATAGTTCTTCTCCCGAACTCGACCGTAGTGAGAGCTGCTGGATCCACCCTGTAATGTTTCAGAAACGTATGGCGGGAAGACCAGATAGCTGCTCTGCACACTCCAGAGACACCCCTGCATGTGCTGCCCAGGATGATGACACTACTCTGGACGAATGAGCCCTTACCACCTCTGGAGGTTCCTTCCCAACCGCTCTATATGCATTTTGAATGGTTCTGACTATCCATGCTGATATTGTTCTGGCTGAGGCATCCTTCCCCTTCATTTTCCCAGAAGGAATGATGAAAAGCCTCTCAGATTGTCTGAAGGCGGCCGTTGCCTGTAAATAGGCCTTCAGGATCCTGGGGATGTCCAGTTCCTGAAGGTTGGCCTCTGACTGCTCTGGAAATCCCAGGAGTACCCATTCACTATTAAGATGAAATATTGAAGCCACTTTAGGCACAAAGTGATCCAGTGGTCTTAATACCACTCTATCCGGAAAGAAAGTTGTATACGGGACAGTAGCACCCAGGGCCTGGAGCTCTGACACTCTCCCGCCTGAAGTTATGGCAATTAGGAAGGCAGTTTTCAGGGTGAACAGTCCTGCGTTGGAGAAAACGGTGTTTGTGTCAAGAAATTTAGGACTACCACCAGGTCCCATTGGGGAAACCTATTCCTCTTCGGAGGACGAAGCCTAAGAACTGCTCTCATAAACTGTTCTACCAGCAGATTTGCTGACCATTTTTTCTGCGTAAAGGCCGAGATGCCGAAACTTGAACCTTCAGAGAGATTAGACTTAACCCTAGATCTAGCCCCGTTTGCAGAAAAGAAAGGATCTGCGAAATATTGGGGTTCCTTGGTTCGAACTGCCGGTTGGTCGCAAAGCTTGCGAACTTCTCCCATATCCTGGTGTATATGGTATTCGTGGAGCTCTTCCTGGAGCTTTGCAGTGTACGTATGACCTCTGGTGAACATCCTAGGTCTTGTAACCCTTGCCTTTCAACCTCCAGGCCGCTACGGCCAGCCGAGATGGATTCGGGTGTAGGATGTCTCCTTGCACCAGGAGAAGCGGGGTTTCTGGCAGCATGATCGGAGGACACATGCTCAGATCCATTGCCAGAGAAAACCATGGCCTGTGTGGCCAGTATGGAAGTATCGAAATGACTACCAGATTCTCTGCCAGTAGCCTCCTCAGAAACCTCAGTATTAGTGAGACTGGAGGAAAGGCATAGGCCAGTTGTGCCCTTCACACACGTGTCAAGGCGTCGGTCCCCTCCGCTATTGGGTGAGGGTAGCGCGAGAGGAAGCGGGTTACCTTGTGATTGGTTGAGGAAGCAAACAGATCCACTTGCGGGAGCCTCCACTGGAGGACGATCTGCCTGAACACTTCCAGGTGAAGAGCCCATTTGTTGGGGTTCCTGAACTGCCTCGAGAGAAGGTCCGCTTCTATGTTTTGCCTGCCTGGCAGATATATTGCTCTTAGATCTGCCAGGTGTTGTTGTGCCAATGTCATTATTGGTTCTACCTCTGCTAGGAGAGAACGACTGTGTGTTCCTCCTTGCCTTTGTATATATGCCACTGCTGCTGTATTGTCCATGCGTATTAGGACAGGACGTTGGTGACGAGGCCCTGTGTCGGGAATTCCCATCTGCCCTGAGTCTTGTGTGTTTCGCAGGTGGCTCCCCACCCTGCTGCGCTTGCATCCGTAGTGACCGTGATCCAGGCTTGTGGACCCAACGGCCGGTGTCTCAATAATGTATCTTGGCGTGTCCACCACCAAAGACTTTGGCTCATTTGGAAGCTGACCCTGATGGGTTGAGCTAGCCGCAGTTTTCTCCACTGCGCTAGGAAGCCCAGCTGGAAGATTCTGAGTCTCCAATGTGCCCATGGAAGCATCAGAATACAGGACGCCATGGTCCCTAACAGGCTCATGTATCTTTTCCCTAATCTTGGGGATTTTTTGTAGAGGTAGAGAGAGGTAGAGAGACTGTGGCCTCTTGGGTATTGAATAGGGCTCCCAGGTATACCATATTCCGCGTAGGTTCCAGCTGGCTTTTCTGTAGGTTTACTATCCAGCCGAATGTCCTTAACCACTTAAGCCCTGGAGGATTTGGCTGCTAAAAGACCAGGGTTTTTTTTGCGATTTTTTACTGAGTGACTTTAACGGACAATTGCGCGGTCGTGCGACGCTGTACCTAAATGAATTTGACGTCCTTTTTTTCCCACAAAAAGCTTTCTTTTGGTGGTATTTGATCACCTGTGCGATTTTTTGATCATGCGCTATAAACAAAAAAAGAGCGACAATTTTGCAAAAATAACAATATTTTTCACATTTTTTTATATGAAATTCCCCCCCAAAAAAATGTAAAAATCAAAATTTTTTAACATTTTCGGCCAATTTGTTTTATGCTACATATGTTTGGTAAAAAAAAAAAAATCGCAAAAAGCGTATTTTGATTGGTTTGCGCAAAAGTTATCGCGTTTACTAACAAAGGGAAAGATTTTTGTCATTTTTGGTGTTTTTTTTTTTTAACGCGTAATGACGGCGATCTGCAATTTTTTTTCGGTACTGCGACATTGCGGCGCACAGATCAGACCCTTGACTGACATTTTTGACACTTTTGGGGTTACCAGTGACATTACTGCAGTAATCAGTGCTATACATATGCACTGTTACTGTAAAAATGACACTGGCAGGGAAGGGGTTAAATGTATTGGAGAGGGAGGGGTTAAGTGTGTCCTAGGGGCGTATTTCTAACTGTAGTGGGACATGGCTATTGGTGTAAAAACAAAGATCAACGGTCCTACATAGTAGAACCGTCTGATCTTCATTTTTACACCAGGGAGAATGACGGGCGGCTTGTTTACATAAGCCGCTCCGCCTTTCTCCCTTCACCGGAGCGATCGTAGTGTGACCGGCGGACATCGGGTCCGCCGGTCACACGCACTGACTTGTCAGTGAACGAGCCGGGGCGCCCGCCCGCAATTGGCTCGCAAGTCAGTGACAGGCGAGTGACGTACCCCTACGTCATTCTGCCTGGCTGGGGCTGACCGCCGCAGTATATAGTCCTGCGGCGGTCGGCAACCGGTTAAAGTGGAGTTCCGGCCTATTTTGCAACTTTAGTGATTCCTGGAGTGCTCGCTATGCTGATCAACAATTGGGCATTTTCAATTTTTTTCGGGGGTCCCTTACCTTATTTTCAGGGCATTTTTGATTGTACTTCCTCCTACTCCCCCCCCCTCTGTGGCCACGGCCACCGACATCACTTCCGCCTTTGCATTGCATCCTGGGAGCTGTTTGTCATCACTCCCAGGAGGCTGGAATCAGGAAGAACTCCCAGAACACTCCCTGGAATCAGGAAGAAGGACACAGCAGATTACACTGCAGCTTCAGTTGCCCACATCCAAGATGGCCGCGCCCAGGCAGCATTTTTAAAAGTAAGATTTTGACTAAAATCCAATACTGTACACCTTGTAAGTATGAGAATAGCGGTTCTGTAAAGGGCGATGGATTAGTATTATAGGGGTATTTTTAGTTAAAAAAGGTATTTGAGGCCGGAACTCCGCTTTAAGGTGGCCAAAAGTAAGTCTCTTTGCTGTTGTAAGAGGTCTAAACTTTGGGCTATAAGAATAATATCGTCCAAAAAATGGTGGACCCTGAGCCCTTTCTCTCTGAGGGGGGCCAAGACTGCAATTTATATTTACCTCTGTTTTTCACTTTCAGTGTGCTTATTAAGTGAATATATAATATTTTTATATATATTGGTCTCTTATAACACAGCTTTATCCTCATATGTTTTTTAAATGTTCCCACTTTTTAGCTGCAGCTTTGTATTTTGTTGTTCAGTGCAGTTACTCTTTATATACTGTACCTTCTTCTCTGTTCCCAACCAAAAATTATGAAAAGTTCCCCCCACCTTTTTGGTTGTTGCTTTTTTGTCACCTTGCCCTGACCCCACTGCCATTCTCATCTAGATGAGAATTACATTGCCTGCTCTCGCAGACTCCTAGGATATCTATATACTATATTCCAGAAGGCTGCAGGGAGTAGGGGAAAACAATGGCTGGTGGGCATAATCGGGGGCTGGCTGCTTGAATGTGGAACAGGCAGGCGGCCAGCTGAAGAGGACAGAGGTGGACCAAGATGGAGGTGCAGTTTCCCGGATGTCACACCTAAGCAGCTCCACTGGGCAGGTTGGTATGTGAATCGCAGACAATGTCACATGACAAAAAAAAAAAAGGCATGAGGGAGTAAAGTTTCTCTTTAAAGGACAATAGCAAAGACACTTTTAGACAAACTAGGTTTTATATTCCACTCAAATTTTTATTTTTTTTAGCTCTTTTTCAATAAATAGTTCTTTATATACAAAATATGGACTTGTTAAAAAAAAAAAAAAAACTCACAGTAAAGATATTTACAGCATAACAAATCAAGATTCTGCATCAGTGGATGCACCCTAAAACAGAAAGTCAAGAGTTTAAGTTGAACTCCTTGCAGA
This sequence comes from Pelophylax lessonae, assembly GCF_965119305.1. NCBI lineage: Eukaryota > Metazoa > Chordata > Amphibia > Anura > Ranidae > Pelophylax > Pelophylax lessonae. The sequence goes on along the minus strand of NC_138775.1, from coordinate 281,726,432 downwards.
TATATATTACCCCCCCCTTTCCGCGGACCACCTAAAGGTTCTAAAAGCTGGGAGGCAGGCATTCGGTTCATGTGACCACTGTGATTGGCTGTCAGTGGTCACATGATCGGAAAAGTTCCCGATCCCTAGTATGCATCGGGAGCTTTCCGCTACACGCTGGCTACCATGCCGGGAGAACGCCCTCAGCACGGTAAGTTGTTTCAACAGGGCCACATAGATGCAGCCGCTCAGTGTTAATGCCCACCTGCCGAGCGGCCACATATATATATACATACATACATACATACACACACACACACACACATATATGTGTGCAGTCGACATCAAGGGGCTAAAGACATTCTAATCACTGATACATTGAGTTTGTTTTTTGTTTTTAATGCAAGCATCGCAAGAACCTAATTTTTCCAGGCCGTGTACAACAGAGTCCAGTCTGGAAACAGCACAAGCTTTGCTGCAGTGCTTATGTGCTAACTGATCCTGATAGGAGGAGAGAGCAGAGAGATTTTGCAGTTTCTCTTTTCACTGTAGCAGACTAGGGGAGGGACAAGACCAGTGGCGGGTGGTGCATTGGGGGTGCAGGGGCGCCGCCCCACCTATCCATATGTCCGGCCCCCTAATCTACAAGCGGGGCGCCGGACGCATTGATTACAATGGGGGTTTTTTTTTTTTTTGAAGCACATGATTAGAGCCAAAGGCTCGAATAGGCTTCAAAAAAGAGTGGGCTTGGGCGCAGAGCACTGCGCCCTGAGCCAACCCAGTTGTGTGACAATAGCGAATGAACATTCGCTATTGCCAAACTGATTCTCCTCCTGGCCAATCAGGAAGCGGGTCCTGAGACCTGTTTCCCGACTGGCCGAAAAGAAAAGCCATGCTATTGGCCAAGAAGTGGAGGAGGAGGAGGGAGGAGACTAATAAGAGGAAAGCCACCGCCGCCTGCCCAGGGTGAGCCGGTGTTCTAAAATTTAGTCGGACCCGTGAAAATTCCGGTCACTTCCGGGGACGCTCCGTCACCACCAGCTGCTGCGAGCCCCGGTGCGCATGCGCACAAGGCATTTTCTTACTTACGAACAGCTGACAGAGGAGGAGGGGCTAAGGTGGGACGCACACACCGCTGCGGGAAAATGTTACAACACCGCCGCGCAGAGCTGACTTAGAGGAGGCGGGAAGGAAGTGAATACTCATACTAAATAGTAATGATAAAAAATGTTTAGTATTTCTTATTATTTTTTTTATCATTACTATTTAGTATGAGTATTCACTTCCTTCCGGCCTCCTCTAAGTCAGCTCTGCAACATGTTCCTTGCTCGATGACGCGGCGGTGTTGTAACATTATCACGCAGCAGTGTGTGCGTCCCACCTCAGCCCCTCCTCCTCTCAGTCAGCTGTTTGTAAGTCTTAGAATTTCATCGGACCTTGAAAATGCCTTGTGCGCATGCGCACCGGGGCTCGCCTCAGCTGGGTTATGACGTAGCGTCACCGGAAGAGACGAGGGTCCGTAATTTTCACGGGTCCGACTAAATTTTAAAACACCGGCAACCGGGGTGGGGGGGGACAGTGCAGGCCGGAGCTGGTGGGGGACAGTGCGGGATGGAGCTAGTGTGGTCGAGGGGGGGTGTATGGTGTGGTCCGTCTGCCGCCCCCTGGCCCATGGAGCACCAGCCGCCCCTGGACAAGACCTGTGAGTGCTACTTAACCACAGCAGAAAAAAAAAAAAAAAAAAATCAACTTCACTTGTCCTTCAAGGTGCCATATGGCTTTAGATTCAACCTGTAACTGAAATATCAGTTTTGGATGTATGTGTGTATGGGACGGATATTTTGCTGGCTCATGAATGTAAAAAGAGAGAGAAAAAACAATGTATCAGAGAAAAAAAATGTACACCCCTCTTTATTAAATGACTATGTATATAGGGGGCATTCATATGTGCCCGTTATATTTACACAGTGTATTGCTTGCATAATGATGCAGCCCAGGGATTGCCCACTTATCTCAAAGAGGGACTATGAGCTAATCTCTATAGACTCTCATTGAGAACAATACACTTTTTAAACTAAAAAAACAGTTAATACATATTACAGTAATAATGTAATATTCCATTGAAAGCAATATTTGATATGTCTATCGTTTTTTTAAGCCCGGCTCTGGGCACATGTTAAAAAAGTACCCCTGCCAATGTATAAAACAAAAAAACATACCCCAGCCACTTTATAAAACAAAAAAGCAGCTCTGGCTGCCATACTCGCCTTCTGTCTGGAGTTGGCCCACTGTAGTACTACATTTTTGCCACAAAATGTCTTCAGTCTTCTGCATTTAATGACCTTGACAAACCGATCCTTTCCGCCCCGCTAGCCATTTAGAACTGTTTAAAGGGACACCGGGGCAGGCAGGAAGGGTGTTAAGCATTACAGCCTGGTTCATTACCCTGTAATTAAAAAAAAAAAAAAAAGCAACATACTAATGAGGAAATCACTGTGTAACAAAGCCCACAGCGCATGTGCGAAGTTAGCATAGCTCAGAGCGGCTGCTAGGAGGCGCCTCATTATTGTGTCCAGCCCATCCTGCAAACAGCAAGATGGAGGGGGAATCAAGGGGCCAGCGGTCTTTGTAGAGAGCCCCCTAGGGGATGCATGTGTAATGAGAGGACGTGCAGCATTAGAGCATAAAGGAGGAGAAACTCCTGCGGAAGGAGAACTAAAGCTGGCCACACATGGATTGAAATTCGTCCGGTTCAGCAGGGACCGACCAAGATTCGATCCATGTATGGGGCAGGCCAATTGTGGTGACCGTGTCGGGGCTTCGCTCTAAGGCAAGTATTTCATAATGACCTAGTATGTGATGCATACTAGCTCATTATGCCTTTGTCCTGCAGGGTTTTTTTTTTTTTTTGGAGGATACAACTGCTTTAACCTCCCTGGCGGTATGATTCTTTCTGATTTTAAGTGCCTAAAGCGGTACCATTATTTTGCATGTAATTCTTAAGAATGAGCAGCCCAAACCAACTATATATATATATATATATATATATATACACACACACACATACATACATACATATACATATATATATATATATATATACATACATACACACACACACACATACATACATATATATATATATATATATATATATATATATATATATATATATATATATATATATATATATATATATATATATATATATATATATATATATATACACACATACATATATATATAGCATATTTGAGGATTCCCCTTGGGGTGGGACTTTGAAGGTCACTCGAAAAATATACAAAAAATTGTATTGAATATATATTGGTTTTATTACAAAAATAGTAAAAAGTAAACATACACAAATGACATTGAAAACTAGTAAAAAAGCACACCCCCTATATATATATATATATATATATATATATATATATATATACACATATATACATATATATATATATATACACACACACACACACACATATATACATACATACATATATATATATATATACACACATACATATATATATACACACACACACATATATATATATATATATATATATATATTATATATATATATTACACATACACACACACAAAAAGTACAGTAAAACTGCAGGAAAGGGCACTGGGGGCAAACTAATGTAAATTTATTTTATTTTGCAATGTATCAGTGTGTTTTACTTTTGAATTTGCCGCCGGTTCCACCCCCCTGCGAGCGTAACGTCGCAGGAGACTGAAGCCGGGGCACACAGAGCATCGGGAGGAAGATCCGGCCGCCGCACACTGCCGGGATACATCGCTGGATCCCGGGGACAAGGTGAGTACCCTCTCTTACAGGACCCAGCGATATCCCTAGCGGTACCCCAAGTGTGGCTTGGGGTTACCGCTTTTGGCACTGAAATTTAACCCCGAGCCACACTCGGGAATACCGCTAGGAAGGTTAAGGCTCCATTGTACACGGGATGTTAAAAATGGCCGTTTAGGAGCAGTTGGGCGTTTTTTTCAGAAGCCCCTGAACGCAGCTCCATGTTATCTTATCTGTCCATGTACACAGGGTCGTTTACAGTCATTTGCAGGCAGTTGCGTTCAGGGATGTTTTTTAGAACGCAATTATTTGCGTTCGAACGTGTGTTTCCCGGCGTTTCAAGCGCAAAAACGCGACCGAACGTGATAACCCGCGTTTAGCGTTTTTTTCCATTTTAAAGGGGAATAATTTTTTTGACCTCTAGGAACGGTTCTAAACGCGGGTACAAACGCGACCTAATGGACATTTCAAACGTCCTAAAAATTCCAGCATTCAAAGGGACTTTTAACAACGTCCCGTGTACATGGAGCCTAAGTGGCTGTTTCTGAGACTGATTTTTTTGTCCTCAGACATTTAGCAAGGGCACAGACTGCTTTTTCAGAAATACAGAAACCGCAGAGAGGATGCCTTCATCTTTTAAAGGAATTATGGTGAAAATACGGCACAGGCAACAAACAGAAAAATCACAAGAAAAATTAAATTCGTACCAACTTCTCATAGGCAACCCAAATACTCAGTGGACTCCCTAAAAGAGTAGAGCAGAAGGCAAAACAAAGAGTTACAGCCAAGTCCTTCCACATATCTCTGAGCTGCAAAAAAGATCCTTGCACATTCCGGATCAATACAATGTTCTCTAGAAATCTAATGGTGGAATATAATTTAGCTGCAGCAACACAAAGAGTACAAAACCTAATTCATCCCTTATGTTTCAAAGTTGCTGCTCTTGGCAGATGCTGATAACACTATGATAGATTAAAGGCAATGTACTGTTCTCAGCCGAGTAAGCACAGCAAACTGCATTTGTTACTCAGAGCACTATGCAGCCCCCCCCCCCCCCCCCCCAATCAGGGACCGAAATGATCAGTCTGTTCAGATGAGGGAAATGCAGCATGGAAGGGTGAGGTCAGACAGCTTATTATCCATGAATCTAATAAATAATATAGAGCGCTAAACTACTGATGGTCTAAAAAAAAAAAATAAAAAAAAATTTCAAGTTAATAATGAGTAAAAAAAAAAAAAATTGTATATATATATATATATATATATATATATATATATATATATATATATATATATATATATATATATATATATATATAGTCTAGATTTTTTTCCCCCAAAAATATGTAGCAGAATACCTAAAAAGATTAAGAACAATTGATTTAAATTTTTTTGGGGAATGTTATATAGCAGAAAAATAGTTTTTTTTCCCCCAGAATTGTCATCTTTGTTTAGAGCGCAAAAAATAATAAAAAAAAAAAAAAAAAAAAAAAAAAAAAATCGCACAGGTGATCAAATACCACCAAAAAAAATCTCTATTTGTGGGGGAAAACAAAGGACATCAATTTTATTTAGGTACAGTGTTGCACGACCGCGCAATTGTCCGTTAAAATAACGCAGTGCCGAATCACAAAAAATAGCCTGGTCATTAGGGGGGGGGGGGGCAAATCCTTCAGGTCTAGAAATGGTTAAAGCAGTGCTCTTTGACCAGCAACTGAAGCAAATTTTGAAGCTGGACTCAAAATTTGAGTCCCCCAAACTTGATATTCCTGATATGTGGCTGGTAAACCATGTACTTGTATGAGAAAGTCAGCTGTTCTTTGTATTGCTTCATTTGTGTGAAATCATTGGTGATCCTGCCAGTCCCCTCTGCTTTCCTATTAAAAACTGACCACACTAAGCAGGAGAGCACATTGTGGTCAGTTCTCTAGCTGTGCTGGGAACTCAGTGTGCTCTCCTCCAATGATCAGACTTGTCCTGACATGCCCCCGCTACACAGCCATTTATCGCGAAGCTCCGTGTGCTGCTGCTTCTTCTCCCCCCAGCTCTTATGTAGCCGAGAACAGAGGGAATGTGATCACTTATAAAAAAGGGGAAAAAAAAAAAAAAGGGATTTATAATGTATTTTCATAACTATACAAAAATGATTTGCCTTTCATTTCTATTTTAGATTGATGGGGCTGTTTTACCTAAATTCTGGCATGTTAGTGACCGGAGTTGAGAACCACTGCTTTAAAGGGAACAGGATCCATTTTTTTTTTTTTTTTTAGGGTAACAAACACTTTAAATATGCAAATAAAATGTAACCTCTAAGCCCTAATCATGTGTGTGGGAGGGGGGGGGGTTTCATTTATTGTGGTGAGTACATTTTTTTTTATCTGCACTTTTATCACACAAATCCGAGACCATTAAATGGAAAGCAGTGTCAGGGCCCTTGGGCACTAGAGAGCTGCACCCACATGAATGACCAAACCTGGTTGGAACACTCACCTAGACCAGGGACCAGGGCTCTATGGCTTCATTCTTCTATATAATTCAATCAGTGTGTTGGTCCTTGGACTTGGGGGTAATTTTAAAAAAGAATGCCAAAATAATTGCTTTTTGCTTTCGCTGGTGCTAACTTTCCCCCATAATGCCCACCGACCTGATCAGAAGGTCTTTTCATTACTTTGGATAGGCAGGTGTAAACTTGTGTTCATTTACACCCACCTAGCTCTCGGATCTGCTAAAAAAAAAGAATGGATCGAGGCTCCGTCTTCTTCCATTTAGGTCAGTGGTTCTCAACTCCTGTCCTCAGGATCCACTAACAGGCCAGGTTTTCAAGATAACTGCAATACAGATGATCTAATTTGCTGCTCAGTGATTGCAGTATTCTAGTCTGCATCTCCCCAAAGTAATACTTAAAATCTGGCCTGTTCGTGGGTCCTGAGGACAGGAGTTGAGAACCATTGCTTTAGATCAGGGGTCTTCAAACTATGGCCCTCCAGTTGTTCAGGAACTACAATTCCCATCATGCCTAGTCATGTCTGTGCATGTCAGAGTTTTACAATGCATCATGGGATGTGTAGTTCTGCAACAGCTGGAGGGCCGTAGTTTGAGGATCCCTGCTTTAGATGGAGCAGATCGGATGTAGTTGGATGTAAACTGCCAGCCGCCCATAGAGCAGAGCGGGTTCTGTCCATGTTTCCTCTGCAGTAACTGAGCGGACACAGACGTGTCATCTGCTCGCTCTGCTCCGAGCTGATCCCCTGCTGATTGGAAGGGAAACCGCCCTGTGTGAAAGAGGCCTAAAACTTCAACATGAAAAATTCTAGAAGCAGATAGACTGGCTGAACCAGGGGTGGGAAAAAAAAAAATGAAAAAAGCCATGCAAACGTTTAGCAAATGCTAGTTGCCTGGCTGTCATGCCTGACCCACTTGCTTCAATAATTTGAGTCAGTAACCAAAAATAAGACTGAAGTTAAGAATTTATGAGTTGCCTGATTGGCATTAAGACTGGACGAGACAGCACAGTGGGCCAATTTACTGCATGGCACATCCAAAACATTCTGTATGCTGATTGGAGGGTAGAGCATAACCGTGTGACATTGGCCTCATCAGTAAGCTGCTGCTTCACTATCCAATCATATTCTTGACTAAGCTGTGTTGTTTTAACCGCAGCTACAAAAAGTAAAATGGTCGGGACTGATCTCTGGATTAGAGAACTGGCTGAACAGAACTGAACTGGATGAGCCAGTTTAGGCTTTTATATTTAACCACTTGCCGACCGCCGCAAGTACATATACTGCGGCGGTCAGCCCCGGACAGGCAAAGTGACGTACCGGTACGTCACTAGCCTGTCACTGGCTTGTGAGCCAATAGCGGGCGGGCGAGCGCGCGCCCGCCCTGGCTCGTTCCCCAACAAGTCAATGCGTGTGACCGGCGGACCCGATGTCCGCCGGTCACTCGCGATCTTTCGTCGGGAAGGGAGAAAGGCAGGCGGCTAATGTAAACAAGCCGTCTGTCATTCTCCCCTGTGTAAAAATGGAGATCAGACGGTTCTACTATGTAGGACCGTTGATCTCTGTTTTTACACTAGTAGCCATGTACCATCACAGTTAGAAGCACGCCCCTAGGACACACTTAACCCCTCCCTCTCCAATACAGTTAACCCCTTCACTGCCAGTGTCATTTTTACAGTAACAGTGCATATGTATAGCACTGATTACTGCAGTAATGTCACTGGTAACCCCAAAAGTGTCAAAAATGTCAGTCAAGGGTCCGATCTGTCGCAGTCCCGCAAAAAAAAAAAAAAAAAAAAAAAAACGCAGATCGCCCCCATTACTCGTTAAAAAAAAAAAAAAAAAAACAAAATGACAGAAATCTTTCCCTTTGTTAGTAAACGCAATAACTTTTGCGCAAACCAATCAAAATATGCTTTTTGCGATTTTTTTTACCAAACATATGTAGCATAAAACAAATTGGCCGAAAATGTTAAAAAATTTTGATTTTTACATTTTGTTTTGGGGAATTTCATATAAAAATTGTGAAAAATATTGTTATTTTTGCAAAATTTACACTTTTTTTTTTGATCATGCGCTATACACAAAAATCGCACAGGTGTTTAAATACCACCAAAAGAAAGCTCTGTTTGTGGGAAAAAAAGGACGTCAAATTAGTTTAGGTACAGCGTCGTACGACCGCACAATTGTCCGTTAAATTCACGCAAAAAAAAAGAAATAAAAAAATCGCAAAAAACCCCCTGGTCAGGAAGGGGGTAAAAACTTCCGGGCTTAGGTGGTTAATGGTCTGCTGGTACTTGACTCTGGCATCCTGTGAATCCTAAAACTTGGGGTAATCTATCATGCAAATGTGAACTTCAGAAGAGAAAGTTGACACTAGGGCTGCTGCTCTTACCTTCCCCTATTGGTCAGTTAAGCCCTCCCCCCTCGTCACACTGATGAGCTATCAGGTAGAGAAGTGACTGGGCCAGAGCCAGACTTTCTGCACTGAAGTTTGAGCAGACCAAAATTTGGAGCTCCTGAGGCATAACGGATTCATTTAGATATCACCATACTTCTCTGTTCAGACAACTGGCCTTAGGTTTAGTACAGTAGTTAGAAATCTAAAGGATAAATTCCATTTCATGGTGTCAAAAACAAAGTGAAAATACAGCATAAAGTCTTTTATTAAACTGCACATTTTTCTGTACTGAGCTATGTTCCCCATTAGTCCATGAGTGGGAAAAATAGTCCAAAGCAGCATTATAAATATGAAAAAATTATAAATATGAAAAACTGAAAAAAAAAAAAAAAACACAAACTTTGAGGATTCTGATTTTATAAATAGACAATCGTATGTATTTGGTTTGCAGTTACTGGGGAGGTAATTGGAATGTTATCATCAAGGTCAGCAACAAACAAGAGATTTGCAAATTTCCTGTTGATTAGAGACCGAGGGGGGGGGGGGGGGCTTCTTCTAAATATGGTGGGGGATTCGGTTTGTAGGCGATTGTTGGTATTTTCAGAAAGGATCTTGGTTTGATCGAGATAGAAATGTTGACATGGGTAGAAATTCCATAGGGTGCACATTTCTGTCTTTAATGCTACGTCACAAAACCTGCCAACACGGATTTGCCTCCTCCATTCACTGATTTTCCAGTTGTTTTGTTCTCCATTTCTTTCAAGCACTTGTTGGACATCAAAGGCGAAAATCCACAATGGCGGCCTGTGAATTGTCGTGTGTCGTCCAGACTCTCTCAGGCCTGTAAAAAACATTGAATTGGTTTTATTGATGGAAACATCATCAACAATTGATTTAAAAAATGTAACAATTCTCATGATACTCCAAGGCTCTATAACAGTGGTAGTCAACTCTCTTGATATGGGGGCCTCAAGTAGGGCTCCTGACATTGCCAATAGACCACACATAATATTCAGTGAATACCCCTGATGTGGCCTAGTTGGCAGTTGCTGATAACTTATCGGCAGGAGGAGGTTCCTTATGGTTTGGTCGCTTGGTTTTTATGCCCGGCCACAATGATGGCGCATGGCCTTTAGTGCCCATCATAGAATTCCTTTGGCTTGGATCACAGATATGCAATGTAGGAACCAGCGCAATTCCTGTGCGGGTTCTCGCATCGCATCTAATTGACAGGGAGTTCACATTGCTCTCTGCAAACCGCTGCGGGTATCAATACAAAGTTAAAGTGATTGTAAAGGCAGAAGGTTTTTTTTTTGCATTCTATGCATAGTTACTAGTTAGTGAGGTTGAAAAAAGACATCAGTCCATCCAGTTCAACCTATGATGTGTGTGTGTGTTTGCTGTTAACCGTACATTGTATACCCCTGTATGTTGTACATTGTATACCCCTGTATGTTGTACATTGTATACCCCTGTATGTTGTGGTCTTTAAGGTGCCCATCTAATAGTTTTTTGAAATTATCGATGCTCCCTGCTGATACGACTGTTTGCGGAAGAGAATTCCACATCCTTACTGCGCTGACAGTGAAGAACCCCTTACGTAATTTAAGGTTAAACCGCCTTTCCTCTAGTTTTAGTGAGTGGCCACGTGTCTTATTGTATTCCCTTTCTCTGAATAGTTTGTTCCTTATGCTAGGGTCGCCAGTACAGTATTTGTACATTGATATCATATTCCCCCCTTAGAGTCGGTTCACACTGGGGCGACACGACTCTTTACTACTTCGGGGGTGACTTGTGTATTACAATGCACCACGACTTCGGAGCGACTTGCAGGGACTTCACATAATGGAAGTCTATGCAAGTCACTCCGAGGTCGCCCCGAAGTAGTACAGGACCCTTTTTCTAAGTCGGAGCGACTTGTGTCGCTCCTATTAGAACGGATCCTGTAGCGGTCAATGGACCGCGAGGGAGCGCGACTTGTCAGGCTGACAAGTCGCGGCAATGTGAACCGGCTCTTAATCGTCTCTTCTCCAGAGAGAATAAGTTCAGTGCTTGTAGTCTTTCCTCATAGCTGGTGTCCTCCATTCCCCTAATTATTTTTGTTGCCCTTCTCTGGACTCTCTCCAGTTGCAGCACATCCTTCCTGAGGACCGGTGCCCAGAACTGGACAGCATACTCCAGATGTGGCCGGACCAGAGTCTTGTAGAGTGGGAGAATAATCTGTTTCTGGAGTGAATCCCCTTTTTTATACATCCCAGTATTCTGTTGGTTTTGCTAGCAGCAGCTTGGCATTGCATGCCACTGCCAAGCCTGTTGTCTACCAGTACCCCCAGGTCCTTTTCCATCTTAGATTCACCAAGAGGTCCCCCCCCCCTCCCTAGTGAGTAGCTTGCTTTCTAGTTTCTGGCACCCAAGTGCATTACTTTACATTTTTCAACATTAAACCTCATCTGCCATCTAATTGGCAGGGAGTTCACACTGCTCTCTGCAAACCGCTGGGGGTGTCAATACAACGTTAAAGTGATTGTAAAGGCAGAAGGTTTTTTTTTATCTTCATGCATTCTATGCATGAAGATAAAAGAACCTTCAGTGTGCAGCAGCCCCTCTTGATCCGATTGAATCAAACACCCATGCAATCCGATTCCAGCGCGGACCGAAAAAAGGGTCCAGCATTAATTTGGTCCCAATCCGATGCTGTATGGCTGAACTCGCACCGCACAGACATTGCATGTGATCTGCACATCAATGCAGTGCAAATCACATGCGGTAACCTTCTGTGTGCAGCAGCCATCCTCAGCCCCCCAATACTTACTGGAGACCCGTCTTTATCCAGCAATGTTGCAGGAGTTTCTCAGCTGCCCAGGACTCCCTCCTCATTGGCCTAGATTCAACGTCAGTCAGCCAATCAGGAGATAGAGGGGCGGGGCTGGGTCACAGCTCCGTGTGTGAATAGACACAGGGAGCTGTGACTCGGCTCAGGTGCCCCAATAACAAGCTGCTTGCTGTAGGGGCACTCAATAGGAGGGAGAGGCCAGAAGCACAGATGAGGGACCAGAGAAGAAGAGGATCAGGGCCACGCTACTGAGGTTAGTATAACATGTTTGTTATTTAAAAAAAAAAAAAAAATAGACTTTACAATCACTTTAATAACACCCCTAAATTGGTTTGCAGATCCACAGTGCGAACTTTGAAATCCGACAGGAATCAGACCGCATGGGTATGAACACCCATGCGTCCAGATTCCAGCGCAGACCGGAAAAAGGGTCCTGTATTAATTTGGTCTGATTGCGATGCTGTATGGCTGAATTCGCAACACACAGACATTGCATGTGATCTGCACAGCAATGCGCTGCAAATCACATGCGGTGTCTGTCATCGCAATACCGTGAACCCAGCCTTCATGCCAATTATACATGTGAGAATTTACTGGAACCGACAGGCTCATGATTGTGTTATGTGTCCCCCACCCCATGTTCAATTTTTTTTTTTTACGTTAAAACAGTCCTGTGCTTGGGAAGTCTACCGTCATTACATGAGACAACAAAAACATAAGTCCAATTGGCTTAGGGATACAGGCAACCAATCTGCAGTCAGCTAGCCGGTTTGTCTTCCTGTGTCTCATCTATACTGGCAACAAGATAAAAGATACAATAAACTAAAATCACTCATCAATACATAATAGAATAAATGTTTCTTTCCCATTACGACAAGCAACTTACACACAGCTCATGGATATAACTGCGTCTCTCTGAAGGTTTCATTATTGATACTTAAACGGATGAGCCTGGCTCCATAGTAGTCAATGATGTAGCTAGATCCATCAGACGGGCCAACAATCTGCAAGAAGGAAAACTTCACATTTTAAAATTGCTAAGGTTCATTTATAAAAGCAGTATTTTTTTTTTTGTTAAAAAGAGAGTGGGGTCATTGAATGAGAAAGGTATAGAGAGAGTAGTGGGGATGAAATTAGGAGTGATGGAAGAAAGAAGAAAGGGGTAAGATAGATCAATAAAATAAGGGATTGAAAGACAGAGGAAAGTGTTGGGTGGGAAAGGGGGGGGGGGAGGCTAAAGAGAGGGAAAAAAAAAGTAAGGGAGGGAAGAATTGAGAGATAGGTGGGAAAGGGGATAAACTAAGAAATATAAAAAGGAGAGCGAGAGAGAGAAAAAGAAGAGAAAAGGAGAGAGGGGAAAAAAAGAGAAAAGGAGAGCGAGCGAGAGAGGGACAAAAAGAGAAAAGGAGAGCGAGCGAGAGAGGGAAAAAAAGAGAAAAGGAGAGCGAGCGAGGGAAAAAAAAAAAAAAGAGAAAAGGAGAGCGAGCGAGGGAAAAAAAAAAAGAAAAGGAGAGCGAGCGAGGGAAAAAAAAAAAGAGAAAAGGAGAGCGAGCGAGGGAAAAAAAAAAGAGAAAAGGAGAGCGAGCGAGGGAAAAAAAAAAGAGAAAAGGAGAGCGAGCGAGGGAAAAAAAAAAAAAAGAGAAAAGGAGAGCGAGCGAGGGAAAAAAAAAAAAAAAGAGAAAAGGAGAGCGAGCGAGGGAAAAAAAAAAAAAAAGAGAAAAGGAGAGCGCGAGCGAGGGAAAAAAAAAAAAAGAGAAAAGGAGAGCGAGCGAGGGAAAAAAAAAAGAGAAAAGGAGAGCGAGCGAGGGAAAAAAAAAAAGAGAAAAGGAGAGCGAGCGAGGGAAAAAAGAGAAAAGGAGAGCGAGCGAGGGAAAAAAGAGAAAAGGAGAGCGAGCGAGCGACCCAGAGCTAGCAAGAGAGCGAGCGACCCAGAGCTAGCAAGAGAGCGAGCGACCCAGAGCTAGCAAGAGAGCGAGCGACCCAGAGCTAGCAAGAGAGCGAGCGACCCAGAGCTAGCAAGAGAGCGAGCGACCCAGAGCTAGCAAGAGAGCGAGCGACCCAGAGCTAGCAAGAGAGCGAGCGACCCAGAGCTAGCAAGAGAGCGAGCGACCCAGAGCTAGCAAGAGAGCGAGCGAGAGCAAGGGACATCGAGAGCCATCATATGTATTTTGCTGTTTGCTCAGAGTTCAGCTTTAAAGTGCCGGCATTTACCAGCCAGGTGACATTTTTTAATATTAGGTAATTGCACACTTCTTCAGTAACTCCACTATTTATCATGTTCCAGTTATTGATAAATTACCTCTGGTAAGCAAACCATTGGCGGCACTGACTAAGCACCAGAGGAAGCGGAGGCCAGCCTAGAGCTGAATTCCAGAATCTGTGTGGCCGAGTCTATTTCCAGTGCAATGTACACACAGCCGTCTCTGTGCAGGCCTCCTGGACCCTCTACAGACAGCTTGGCTGCTGACCGCAGGAACACATTTAAATGCCAGTGTAATTTACTCTAACCATCTTATTCGGCACACAATGACGGCGCAATCCTGAAACCTGCCATTATCTTCTTAGAGAAATGCGATCTCTGCTGCTGGGGCTTCCTCCTGGCTTTTGGTAAAAAGCTCTCTCTGTCTGTTTTGGACTGAATTCTGGGACCACAGCCCAGGAAGCAAATGTCAGAGGCAATATTTATGTTAATTCAAATTATAAGTATTAACATCTGAAGGATTGTATTTAGTGTGTCTGATTTACAATCAGGCAATATTTCCTAAAGGATAAGTTAACCTTTTAACAAAAAAAATATAAAAAACGCAAATTTTTTGCAGGTAAAAAAATAATGTGCATTTACTATTTTTGGTTTTGGGAGTCCGTAAAGCATTGCAGATCGCTTGTAACAAGCAGGACTCCCGCAGACCTGTCAGTGTATCGGTATCGGCCCTGAAAAAAAAGGATATCCGTCGATCCCTAGTCGGAACATACCGTAAGTGATGACAATCAACCCCCCGCAGTCATGTGACAGTGTTCAGGCCTAGCAGTTGGAGAAGACTCAAGCACTTCATCATGGGACTAAGTTCCCCATATAAAGGAATGGCAAATATTTTGGCATCGGCTGTGACAAAGCAGTGCTGAGTTTTAATTAGGATGGGGAGTGGGGGGTGAGGTGGTCTTTAGCCTCTTGCCGACCGTATATGGGTGTGTATATATATATATATATATATATATATATATATATATATATATATATATATATATATATATGTTTTCAGCCTGC